>NW_010341066.1:21101-21316 GCF_000700745.2 Antrostomus carolinensis
CGCCACCCCCTGGCAACACACAGCTCCATCCAGGTCACGCCATCCCCACCGCGGGCACAGTCAGGAGGCGCCTTCGAGGCGCCAGGCAGCCGGACGCGCCCCTGTCCCACCCAAACACCCGCCCGGTGCGGTGCAGGAGGCGCCTCCACCTCACCGATGCGCAAGACAGGGCGCAACCAGCCAACCTCCTGGTGCTGCCCAGCTCTCTGCAGCTC
>NW_010341067.1:0-5381 GCF_000700745.2 Antrostomus carolinensis
GGTGCAAAGCTGGGGTGGCTCTTGCTGGAGAATTTTGTTCCTCAGGGTGTGGGAAAGAGGGAGCAGAGTGGGCAGTGTGTGCCCAGGGGCACGTAGGTGTCTGCTCCTGAAGAAAGGGGAAATTTGGCCCAAAAAACCCCCAAAACTTTCTGGATGTTGATCAGTTCTGTCACCTGAGTTCAAAACAGGTGAAATTGGAGCAGTTTTAAGCAAAGGCCACGAGCGTGCTCAGGGAGCCAAAACCTTTTCTTTCCCAACAGGAGCGTGAGGAGTTTGGTTGAACAGAGCTGCAGTGTTTGGAGCGGGTCACTGTCCGGCTGGGACGAGGGGAAACTGCGCAGGGAGGGGAGCGAAGGCGGCCGGGACCCTGGCGTGATGGGGTCACTGTCGTCCCCTCTGTGACACAGGAGTTTGGGTTCTGACTCGGGGCGCCCGGGCAGAGCCAGTGGTTCTAAGCAGGTTCATGAGGAGCTAATGAACATGCTGCAGCATTAATTGAGGGGTGGTTGAGCAGAAGCACCTGCACCAGCTGTCATGGTAGAGGTGCAGGATGGCTCTGAAGATGTCGGCGTTGGTCCTGGCATGGGAGCACTGCCGGTAACGCCGGCATTTCTCTGTGCTGGGATTTGTGGACGTTGTCACCTTCGTGAGAAGCTCCAGACGTTGAGTTCTGAGACCCCCTGGGGATGGTGCCTCTGGGACGAGGCGGCTGATCCTCCCTGTTGGGTGCAAACGCTGCGTTTTCGTTTCACTTGGGAAGCGGAGGGGAAGGCAGCGGTGCTGGAGTTCCTTCTCCTGTCAGCTTTCCACACTGAGGGGAAGGACATCGAGTCACCACCGCGCACGACCCGCGGGTCCCTGTTCCTGCTGCTGTGTCTGCCCCAGCATCACGCTGCCGCCAGCCCCTTGCTCTCCCCTGTGTACCAGCCCGTGGTGTCGCTGCTGTTTGTGAAGCGCTTTGAGATCCTGTGATAAATCTGTTCACGCTATGGACCCCTCTTGTGTTTTGTGCCTCTCCACTTTTTTTCCTGTAAAATCTTTTCTTGCTGTTGTACTGTCAGCAGCCAGATGTGCAGCTGGTGGGCTGGGAAAGCCGTGTCACCGGGGAACCGAGGCTTTCCACGAGCAGCTTGGTTTTTAACTCTGGTTCTGACCTGCAGCAGCCAGCTCAGCTCGGTGTCTTCAGGGGGAATATCATGTTCTCTGGTGGACATAATGGACTTTACAAATAGAGGAATTAAATGAATATCTTGCAAACATGCTGTAAAGCAGTTTTTGATAGTGCTTGGAAAAGTTCAGTGGAGGGGTCTGTGCCTCCTGCCATACTCTGGTTGTAATTACCCTGTGTCTCTCTGAGTTCATTAACTTTGGCACGGGGGTGGGTTGGAGTGAGATGGGTGCTGGGAGCAGTTGCTCCCACCCAGCACAGCCCGGTGATCCCTGCGCCGCCTCTTCCCCCTTTGGCTTTTGGGATTGGGAATGAAAATGAACCCGAGTCAGCACCAGCTTGGCTTCCCTCCCCGGGAACTCTGCCTTCCCGGCACGGGCCTCGCCAGTCACCCCACACCCGGCTGGGGCTGCTGGGTGAAACTTGCTGCAGTTTATTTTCATGTTTTACATAACTTAGCGGAAGCGGGTTCTGCTGGAAGGCAGCAGTCAGCCCACTTGGGTGTTTGTTCTGGGAAGGTGTTTTCTAGGATTTAAACAGATGAAAGCCAAGGCACCGAGTGTCTTGTTCATCAACCTGTTCTTCCCCAAACTCCAATCTTTTTAAGTCTGTTGGCTCCGAAGAAAACGGGAAGGAGTAGTGATTGGAAGATGGAAACGCCTTTGCTAAAGCAGAGGGACCAACCAAACTCAACCCCCTTTCCTGAACCGGTTGGTTTTCCATCCTGGGGGCAGGAGCAGGTGAGATCCTCGCTTGGTTGCCCGTTCCCCGTGGAAGTGGGCAGGTAGCTGCCCTTGGTGGCCGCGGCGTCCCCTTCCTGGTGCCACCGCGCTTTTGGAGCAGCTCTCTGCTGTTCGTACCCGGGGAATCTGCCTTTTCAGAGGGTCCCGCGCTTCCCATAGTGCCGCTTTGTTGGTACAACTGAGGGCAATTGTCTGTCCCGGGGCTGCCTGGTCCCTCTGTCCTGCCCTCGGCCGGGCGCAGCGGCCCGCCGGCAGCAGAGCCCGATACAGCCTCCATTGTGCCATCGGCTGGGGAAGCGCGGCGGGGAGGGAGGGAGGGAGGGAACCTGTCCTCCTGAGCTGCACAGCATCGTGATAGCAGAGCACTTAATACAGCCAACATTAGCGCCCAGATAGAACTGGTTAGAAAACTTGTGGTTTCTCCTCGAAACCACAATTTGGGTGGGGTTTTTTTTATTATTGTTTGTTTTGGGTTTTCTTTTTTTAACAGAAACTTCTGCTTTAGAACAGCAGACTCATTCATTGATCTGCTCGTGTTAGTCGCGGCTCGAGATTTCTTACTCCTGATAAGAGCAGAGAGTTTTTAGCTGTACAGTAAAATTACAATGATTTCTAGAGTGGCTAAAAATAGCTACAGCTTTGGTACGAGTCCACTCTGCTGAGTGCAGAATAATCCTCGCTGCACCTGCGCGGCGATGAGCAGCTTCTCTTGAATTGCTATTTCAAATAGCTGAATTTAAAGAATAAAAAATGAGATTCCAAGAAGTTCCCTGCGTAACAAATATTCCTTAAACATCCCTCTCCCGTGCGCCTGGAGAAGGCGAGTGAGTCAGACTGCAGAGCCTGATGTCCCCGCCTGCTCCTCACAGCGCATCGTGTCACCCCGGCAGCGCCGCGGGACGGGCACGGAGCCCGGCAGCGTCACAGGATGGGCTGCAGCATCACCTCGATCCCGGGTGGTGAGAGGGTCCTGGCCCGTCCTGCTCCTCGTCCCCTCCCAGCTGGAGGGCTGCGTGTGCACGCAACAGTTGTAGGGCTATTAACATAATTTTATGCAGTAATTTGTGTAATCATTAAAGAGTTGAGCAGGGCATTGTTCGCATGAGTAATTACCTCTCTGTTCTAATAGCTCTAATTCATCCCGTAAGTGAGTTTCCCATTTCTGTGAGTCAGCTGACGATTCACGCTTTGGGTATAACATTTTCTTTTTAAAAATACCCATTTTTTTGCATGATTTGGTTGCGCTCTGCGAAGCTGATGATGTGATGGATCCTGATGAGTTTAGACCACGTGGATCCCTACCTGGGAAGATTTACGAGCGTGGACCCAGAGCTCCGGCACAGGGCTGGGTCCCATGGCAGGGATGGTGCTGGGTGTTTTACTCACTGGGATGCTGAGAAGTTGCAGAAAGCAGCTGCCTCCAGCACACCAGTGGAAATTTAAAAATGAAAAACTTGGCAGTTTGCTGAGCTCTGGGTATTTTCACACAGAATCCCAGAACTGCCTGGATTGGAAAAGCCCTTAAAGATCACCGAGTCCAACCATGAACCCAACACTGACCAGTCCCCGACTAACCCATGTCCCTCAGCACTATGTCTACACGACTCTTCAATCCCTCCAGGGATGGGGACTCCACCACTGCCCTGGGCAACCCCTTCCAATGCCTCAGAACCCTTTCAGCAAAGAAATTCTTCCTCACATCCCATCTCAACTGCCCTGGGCACAACTGGAGGCCGTTTCCTCTTTTCCTTCTGACAAAGAGCAGGTCTGTATTTTTTTCTAGTGATTTTTGATAGTGTTTTAAACTCAGGGCGGGGGGATCTTCCTCTGTGTAGCTCTGGGTTGGATTTGACTCAACGTCCTGTGGCCGCGTTGCCTTTCCATCCCTGCACACAACGTGCGTGTTGAGAAGCTGCAGGCCAGAGGGAAAGGCATGGGGAGCATCATCCCTGTCTGACTTGTAGGATGATGCAAGACCTTTTCCTGGCAACACTGAAACTCCTTTGAGCCAGAACTACCTGCATCTCGCCAAAGATTTTGTTCATCCCTTGGAAACACGGTGCAGAGTTGGTTCCTTGGCCAATGGGAGTGTTGGGCAGACCCTGATGTGGTGGGACAAATCAGGGTCTGCCTGAGGCTCCCACTGGTGCTGGATGCGCGTCGCTGAGCGATACAGACAAATGCACAAACATTGATTATTTTGGAGACAATCCATAGCTGCCAAAGGGGATTAAACAACACCCAGCTCCTGGGGTGGGGGGTGGGGGGGAAATAAAAGTGAAAAATAAAGAAAACAGGGCACGCTGCTGGCAGAGGCACGAGCAGGTCCCGGGGGACCACGGCCATCTAGCTGGGTATTAATCCCTGCCATCCCCCTTCCCTTCCCCGAAGGATTTCCGAGCTCTTCGCCTCTATTAATCGCAGCAGCCCTGCCGGGAAGGTAATGCAGCATTATCCGCGTTTTCCAGCTGTGGCTGGGAGGAGGGAGGCAGCCGGTTTGCCGGGGCTTTGCCGTGTGTCAGTGAAAGATCAGGGATTAGCGCTCGGATTTCCTCGCCGGCTCGGCTGCTCTAATTCAGTGGCCGTGTTTTTCCCTAAACGCACTGACCTTACGTGCCTGCGGCCGTACAGCCCGTGCCCAGGAGGAGCCGGGGCAGATGGTGGGAAGGGGAATGAGGCAGGAGCGGATGTTTCCCTGCAGTCCTCAACCCCGCAGGAATTATTACTAAAAATGGTCAGCGGTGATTAACCGGAGGAGCGCGCTGCTGAGGAATTGCCACACGCTCTGTCTCGTCAAGTTTTCAAATCAAACTGGAGATGGTGTTTTTTTCTGGAGAGCGGTGGTTGCTCAAAGGCAAAGCGCTGAGGATGGACGGAGCGCTGGGGCTGGTCAGCAGGTCCCTGAAACATCCTCGTACAAACCAGAGAACACCGTATAGCTGTGTGTCTGTGTAAATCATTTATAAACCATCAACCCAGGTAGAACTGAGGATTTGATGTTAAACACGGGCAATCTGCACCGCATGTCATCGGTGTCCTGGCTCTGCACTGTGTGTGCTGGCTGCCCCGGGGTGTCCCCCGTGGGTACCCCCACTTTTGGGGCACGGGCAGTAATTTTGCACGTGCCTGAGGATGGTGGCAAAGCCAGCAGCCCATGGCCAGCAACACGGAGGGCAGCTCGCCCTCTCCATCAGCACGGCAGGTGACAGCAGCCAAAAACCCCCCCAACAGCCCGGGAGGGGACACCAGCCACTTTGGGGGGAAAAAAAAAGTTGTGACGAAGATAAACCAAAATAATAACAAAGGCCAGTGGGTGCCGGCGGCGCGGGGCAGCTCAAGGTGCCGAGCGGAGATTAGCTCCGGCGCAGCTGAGGACAAGGAGGTGGGAAGAGATAACGCCACTTTCCCGGCGCGCTGCCCGCCGGCAGCAGGGCTAAACATAGCCACGCTCGGCCGCGGCTCGCTGGCTG
>NW_010341067.1:5665-6382 GCF_000700745.2 Antrostomus carolinensis
GACGGTGCTGGATTCACCGGGATGGCAAAGATGAGGGAGGAGGATGGAAGCTCAGGGAAGGCAGGAGGGATTCCCATAGCAGGTGTGGCAGCGTGGCCGAGGGTGACAGTGGGTGCATCATCCAGGAGGGAAGAGCTCAGGACAACTGTTGGGAGGGAAGCGGCCGCTGCGGGGCTGCTCGGCACGGGAATGCTTTCAAAAGATGAGGGAGGAGGATGGAAGCTCAGGGAAGGCAGGAGGGATTCCCATAGCAGGTGTGGCAGCGTGGCCGAGGGTGACAGTGGGTGCATCATCCAGGAGGGAAGAGCTCAGGACAACTGTTGGGAGGGAAGCGGCCGCTGCGGGGCTGCTCGGCACGGGAATGCTTTCACCAGGAAACTTTGGAAGCACCGAGCAGCCGTAACACCTTTCCTGCCTGGCCGGGATCATGGGCATCGCTCGGCTCATGGGAGCCCTGGGCTGCTGAGTGCGTGGTGGGACCTGAGACTGGCTCTGTATGGACACAGAGGTGTCCCTGCTGCCAGGACAGCATGTGACCCTTGTGGCACCACCATGGGCACCGTGCTGGCTTTGCCAGTTCCCATCCCCACCTCCTTTTCCATCACAGCAACACGCACCTCCAAGTTTAGTGCTGAAAACATGAAAACAGAGTGGAGCGTGTTCAGCCGCCCCGCTGAGCTCTGCTAACGAGGCTCCTGCCCTCCGAGTGGCTCCCTG
>NW_010341067.1:6435-6804 GCF_000700745.2 Antrostomus carolinensis
GCGCTGCCGTTCTGCCGCGATTCAGCCAGGCTGCCTGGTCGTGTCCTGCACCCTCTTTTCTTTTCCTCTTTTGACCAGCGGAGCAATCTTTCAGATGCGCTCATTAGGAGAAGGTGATGGCACCACTGTCACCACTGCCACCACTGCTCACGGGGATGGGACAGAGGGAGGAATGGGTGGCAGCAGGCTTGGGTGGTAGCAGAGATGATGACCATGGGCAGCTGTCCAGCGAGAGCTTTCCCTCTGCTTAGCAAACACCTTCCCCCTGGGTTTTGCTGCAGGTTGGTGGGCGCTGGGCAGAGGGATGCGTTGGGATGCTCTTTGGGAGACACCAAATCTTCACAGAATCACAGAATCACAGTGGTTGGA
>NW_010341067.1:6936-8969 GCF_000700745.2 Antrostomus carolinensis
GAGGGGGCGCCCCCCCCCCCCCCCCCGCCCCAGCCTGTTCCAGTGCCTGGCTGCCCTTGGGGTGAAGAAGTTTTTCCTCAGATCCAAACTAAACCTCCCCTGCCAGGATGGCCGTGCTGCCAGGGAGGCTGTCCCACCGGCGACACACACTGCTCAAGCATTGCTTCCCAGTGATGTCTTTACTGTCACTTTCTAGCTCCCCTGGTCAGTTTGAGGGGGAAGGTGAAGCTGCAAAGAGAGAAACCAGAGAAGACACAAAGCTGGGAAGCAGCTGAAGGGAAAGTGCCCACGGAGAGCACGTTCTCAGTAACGCCATCGCCGCTTATTTACACACTTGAGGGCTCTTCAGCCCCACGGAGCTGTGAAATTCAAAGCACACCGCGTCGCTCGGAGGAGAGGAGCACAAACAGAAAAAGGGCTCCTCTAAAGCTGAAATATTTGACAACGTTTTCTATTCTTAGCGACGCAAGCACACGCTTGCAGAGTGAAATGAGAGCAACAGCGTGTGAGCAGGCAGGCAGGGCTGGGGTGAGGATGGTGCCTCTCACCCAGCCCGACTCACCTGCTCCAGAGATGTGCAGGCAGCAGAAAAGCAAATTTTAATTTTATGGCTCATATCCTGCTGCAGGTCCTAAGGCACAGGGGGCTTCTGCAGGGCTCAGGTAAATGGTCAAGAGTTTAGATGTTCCTTCTGGGGCTGCTGGTTCCGAGGGGAGCTGCAGCCATCCCCCTGCTTGGGGACCAGGCGGGACAGCTGATGGCTCCTGTGCAAATAGCCACTTTATTGACTGTTTTGTGGCTGAGGAAGGTGGAGGAAACAGCTCCTTTCCCTCCGAGTCGTGCTGCGAGGTGGGTTTGACAAATTAACCCTGGGTATTGCTTCTTTTGCAGGAGGACCTCGGCGGGGAGCCGCGTGCTGGGTGGCAGGAGGGCACGCGGGTGGCCGAGGGCTGCGTGGCAGTTTGGTGGTGCTGGCATCGGGCAGAGCGTGGCCGCGGCACCGATGCTGCCCTGGCCCCTGCGAGGGTCCCCACAACTGGCCTCAGCGTGGACACTGGAGATGAGGGACACCCCATCAGCATTCCCATCCTTCCCAATAGCCTGGGAAGTGCTGAGGAAGAAAAGAGGGAAGGTTTTTGTTGGAAAAGGCAGAAAAGAGCAGGCTCAGGATGGTGGTAAATGGGCCACGTGTTTCCCAGTGCCCTGGAAATTCCCTTTGCAGACTCGCGGCGGGTACCGGAGCGCAGCGGGGTGGCTGCTGATGCTATCGCTGTCCCAGCTCCGTGACTAAGGGAGCTGGAAGGTAGAAATTAACTAACACATTTCAAGCCACCTGTTGTGTGGGTTTGTCCAAAGCAGTGCTGCTTTAATTAAGATGGAGAGTTTACAAATCTAACCTTTGTTTATTCTGCTCTGGGGTATATATAATGTAAATATGTGTTTTCAAACACTGTGGCTTTTTATATTTCCAGTTATAATTCTGGGTAAAGGAAAGTTCGTCAGGTTTGGCATAGACTTGCCCTTTATAAATACAGCTCCTGCGAGCTCTTTCTCCCCCCGGGGACTCTGCGGAGCCTCAGCTCGCTTTGCTCTCAACTCTCAACTCTGCTTTCCTCTCGGCGATTGCTGCTCCGCTACGGGATGTGTCGGGGGTGTGAGAGGGGCTGGGAGGGCTCGGCTGGATGCTGTTGGAAAGCGAGCTGCAGCTCTGTTTCCCTCTCTGACTTGGCAAGAAGGCTTTGACTTTTCTAGGTTTAGTTCCTATATCCCCTCTGGGTTCTTGTAAAAACAACAAGAACGTGGAGCTCAGCCTCCTACGTGCTCATCAGGATTTCTTCGATGACTCAGTGATACGCTCGGGTAGTTTTCTTAGCCTTTAATTAAACTGAGTGTGAGCCCTTAACTAAGAGAGCTCTCCCCAGTCTTCATTAATAAGTGTTAACAAAAATAACTGACCAACCGGGAGGAAAACAGCCAGGAGTGGCAGTGGTGTCCCCCTCTCTGTGAAGGTGGGTTTCCTCTCTCAGCATTCC
>NW_010341067.1:9107-10539 GCF_000700745.2 Antrostomus carolinensis
AATGGGTGGGGGGGGGGGTGGGGGGGGGCCGGCCCCCACCCAAACCCTTTGGAGTCTTTTTCTGTGGTTTGTTTGTCTTAATTCAGAGCTTCTGCAGAGCACGGGTGAGATTTTGCGTGTTTCCAGCGCTGCCCACCAGACGCATTAGCACAGATGTCTGCTGTGGTGTAGGTGTGTCTGGTCAAAACCGAGATGTTCCAAGTTCCCTGAGATGAACTCTCAGAGGTGCAGGTGCCACTGAGTGGGTCAGCCCCTCGGGGCAGCTGAGCCCCCCAGGCACATACTCCCAAACTTTCCTCTGAGGTCAGAATACTGAGAAACATTTTTTTATTATTTATTTATTTTTTTTTTTAAAGCAAACAGATTTTGACGTAATCCCTTGACTCCGGCGCTGGGGTTTCAAGGAAAAAGGCTAGCAGATATCCTGAGAGGCGTGAAACAACCGCAAGCACGACTCCGAACAGAACGACTTTTGTTTTGCAACACTCTTGGAAAGTGAAGAAACGCTCGGGGAGGGCCGAGGAGCAGCGCTGCAGGGGTGACTCGCCCCATTGCACAAAGCGATGGTCAAACCAATGGGCTGGGACCCTCCATGAGTCCTTTGCCGATGGCCGCGTGGTCCTCACCGTCCCTTCTCCCCACCGTTACGTAGAGCCGGGGCTTCGGGACCACCGGCTTTTGCACTGTCTCTACCAGGAGACACGAAACACCAGGCAGCTCTCCCGCGAGGGAGGAAGCACTATGGGAAGCCTCACCGAGGTGTTTAACCCGCTCCCCGAGGTCAGGCCGCGCGGAAGCCTGCGGTGACACGGCTGTATTTCTTCACACGCCCGACGTGCCGGGTGTTTTCGGTGAAGCCGGTGCTGCAGCGGCCGAGGTCTCAGACACACGGTGCGGCTCAGCGCGGGTCCGGGCCTGGGTGAAGAGGATTGATTGGAGCTTGGGGAAAGAAAATAATCAAAGTCCTGTGAGCCTGTTCTCATCACCCCCCGGTCCTGGGAGGTGGCACTGGGCTGTGAGTGGAGGTCTGGCTGTAAAACACCCGTCCTTGCAGCCTTTAACCCACCACAATCGTAATTCTTCCTGTGCTTGCACATCATAGAATCATGTGGTTGGAAAAGACCTTGGAGATCATCGAGTCCAACCGGACCTGTCCACCGCTCAACCACATCTCTGAGGTCACTTGTGGTGGGGGTCCAAGTGCCCCCCATGCCCCTGTGTCTGTCCCCATTCCCTGGGGAACACCAGGGAGCTCCAGGCCCCGTCCTGCTGCCTGTCAGGGCTGTGCTTGATGTGTGTAAACACGTAATTAACGGTAAGTACAGATTTAATTGCTTGTGGCTTTGATTTGCATTCAGGTGCTGCACTGAAGACACCTCAGACAGAAGCAAACCCGGGCTGCTGGCTGCCCGGACGGGTGCAGGAGGGTGTG
>NW_010341068.1:0-4664 GCF_000700745.2 Antrostomus carolinensis
TAAAAATATATATATGAAGTCTGCTATTCTAAAACCTTAGGTGTACAACCCCTCCCAGCGGGGTTGCCAAAGTCACTTTATGTTTGCAGCTACAATCTATTTCTCAGTCTGTAAAAGCACTAATGTGAAACAAATGTGCTATGAACCAAAACCAGTGTTACCATCAGCAAACTAAAGTGTAAAAGAGACTTTGTTATACTAAGTTAATGGAGCTGTGACAGTGTCCTAGATCTTACTGTTTATTTTTATATATTATGTTTTTTTTTCCTTCAAAACCAAATGTCCATATACAAAGTGTTAGGATCCTGATGTCTTTAAGAAGGTCATGAGAAAAAAAGCAAATCTTTGGATGTCGATGCTTTTTTTTTTTCCTTTAACTGCATACTGCTCATCTGAATAACCAATAGTTAACTAACTTTGTTTTAAACCTATTTAGGTAACAAAGTTTAGGTGAGTGAACAGATTGGAGAGCTGTTTTCCTTGTGCTTAGATTGAACTGAGCCCCAGGCTCAGATTCTCAACTGGTGTAAACTGGCACTGTTTCAATTAAACCAATGGTGCGGTACCAATTTGCAGCAGCTGATGGCCTGACCCCTTCATTCTCTCACCCTCTCAGCTGCTAAGGAGCGAGAGGGCCATTAGTCCAGTTGTTAGTGAATCATCTGGACAAGACAGTTGGAAGAGGATTTTGCATAAATAGATAAAACGAGAACTAATAAAGTTGGGAGGAGGAAGGCATCAGACCCAAATAAGGGATAGAAGACATAATTCAAAGGAAAACTGAAGAACATCTAAAGTTTTGACTTACCAATATGTTTATACAAGAAAAAAAAAAAAAAAAAAGGAAAAAAAAAAAAGACATGAAGAGTTAAAGTAGCAATTTAGACTGAAATACTGGCAAGTTGGCCACTGATATAGAAGACTTTAATCTACTGTTTCAGCTGTAGGGAGGATAAATTCAGTAGTAAAAAAGGTTTCTGGGTATTTTAATTTGAAACGCAAGTCCAGCCTCCATGTCAGGTTTTTTTGGGTCTCTTTGCCCTGACCTGGATCTGAAGTGAGGACTTAGGCTGAGCCTTCTTCCCACCTCCTGCTCCATGAGGGCATACTCTAGGTGACTACCATCCTGCTCATCTACATATAACCCAGCAAACTCATGTGACATCTGTTATAAAGAGATCTCCTCAGTCCTTCAGGAGCCACAATGTAAGTCTGATTGTCTGTTTCTTCAGATCATATCTACAGTCTGACTTTTCATATCCTTCCATGTGGGACAACTTTCACCTTTCACCACTTTATATCTCAATTGCTGTAACATCCCTTTTTTCTGTGTGAGAATGCTGCAGACAACATTGTTTTGTGATGGACAGCCTGGAATTTTATGTCTTTCTCCTTCATCTCTTTACTCTCTCCCTGTTGTCTCACATCCATTGCAAAAGACAGTCATAGCTCAGGATCATTTCTGTACATAATTTCTCACTTGCTGTCAAGAGGTTAATTCTGACCACCAGTTGGCATATGGTATTTAACCTGTCAATACTTCAACAGCAATAACCAGTAGTGTTTTGTTGTTCTCTGTATTCTTAAGGGGCTTTTTAGGTTTTGCCTTTGTCTTGACCAGTATTTTGGGAGAAGGGGCCATTTTTTTGTTCCATACCTGTAAAGTACCTGCCACAATAATATGCTTCTACAGTTAAGATGTTCAAGACTGTCACTAAAAGAAATAATAATGAACATGTGAGGACTGTTGAGGTTGTTCGAAACAAGTCTTTCCTTTTTGTCAGTATCAGGATAAACTTGATATAATGTTCACAGACATGCACACACTATCTGATCACTAAGATCAGGAGGTTCTCCTAGAAGAACAGAGGGAAAACCAAACAAACATAAAGTACTGATTGAGAAATTGCATGACTGAAGTTATTGCACGGGTACTTTTGATGAGTGGGTGAACTGGGGGAGCAGTGTTCTTCCTTAGAGTTTCAGTCCTGTAACTAGATAATCAGGGCAGATCCACCTGAGGGATATAGCTATAAATATTAAATTCATTCACCATTTTCTTGCATCTGATGACTATCAGAGCATCACAAATCATAAGGTAGAAAGTATTTTTTCTACATTTTGTCTGCTGTTTTGTAGCTCTGGAAATTTTTATCATATTAAGGAATGCAAATTACATTTGCTAATTAAATTCTGCATCTAGATCTAGCCAAATTCACCCTGTGTATAAAGGACAGGAATCATCACCCTCTGTAGGAATTTCACTAACTTAGACCTGCAGTTAAACTATGAACAACACAGAAAAGTGATGCAATTATTCTTATCTGACTGACTGTTGAGTCAGATCCCAGCACAGTGTTAGATGACACTCTGACATGGGAATTAAAATCTCTCATATTAGACAAAGCTTTGACCACTTAGTTTCAAACAGTTAGCAGCACTTTTCTCATAAGAATTTGAGACATCAGTCCTTGTGATTTATCACTTCAGGAACTATTTTTTTCTGAGATATTGTACAGATGACACCAGTGTAGACTCTGTTTTGGTTGCACACAGGCTTTATACTGCTGCACATACTGCACCATATTTGATGGGGAAAGGAGTCATTCAGCACCATCATCTTTTAGGACTAACTGTTGGTGGTGCTCCCTCTATACTGGAGATTATTTATCCCATTTCCCATTAACTCCTTTTGGAAGGCAGGGTAGATTCCAATCCACAGCAGAACACACAGCTTCAGATAGTCACTGTCTGCTTTTCCAAGTCTGGACTTCAGATCTAGCTATTCATTTTGAGCACAAGATGTGCCCTGCCTTTCACTTGTCAAATCACAGAACTGTGACCTTCTGTATTTCCATGCTGTCAGGGGCACAATAACAGAAAGGAATCCCACTGTGGGCAGTGGTGTCTTCTGACATACTCCAAGAGCATGCTTTTGGCCCCATCTAGTTTGTCAGACACATAACCCAAAAAAGATGGGATACCTCTTTGTATTCATTTAAAACAAACTCTTGGTCACCTAAAGATGAACCCTCAAAGATGCCAGCTGAGTGGCAATACATATCCTTGTTAAATGATGGAGTGTTTGTGTTACCTGTAAAGACATTGCCTTGTTACTCCTTTAGCTATGCTAGAGTTACTTCTCAAATCAGCTGCAGTTGGTATTGACTATAATATCATACACGAGTTTTATATACATATGTCCATCTATATGTATTTTAAAGTTATTGTTATTTCTACATTACCATAATGAACAGTTACTTTTCAGGCTTTTTTCCCTATTCTTCTTCCTTAACTGCAGAATTTTTTTAGCATATATGATGTGCAATTTGGCAAAAGTCAAAGCAGGACAGTATTGTTGAGAAAAAGTGATAGTAGTATCTGCCGAGCCTAAGGCTACAGCCAGAAAGCAGCTGTCAGTGGACGAGTAATAGATGCCATTGGAAGACAGAAAACCCACATAGTTACAAGAAGTGGCACATTTCTCGCATTTAGTAACAAATAAAAATGGCCAGGAACTGTGAAACTTAGTTCTCTAACCCCCCGGCTTTTAATTCACAGATTTCATCCAGTTCTTTTCTAAACCTTAATTGCTTCTTATTAGTAAAATTGAATTTATAACTGTCTAAGCAACATTTCTTTAGGCTACTAACTATGTCTTTAGGTTTTTACATGAAAATGAGAAGCAGGTTTGGATGGCATCTTCATATTCAAGGTCAAGTTTTGTGCCAACTCTGAACTTTTTTGAAGTGAGAAAGAGTTCTCACTTCTAACTTTGTCATTAATTTTCTTAATATCTCTCATTCATGGCTTTTAGCTGAGAGCTGAAGCAAAATAACCCACTTAGCAAGATACCAATGAATTCTCTTTGCAGTTCTATGCCAAGCTGACAGAAACAGTGAAGGGATGATACTCTACCCCCCTGAGTTTTACTTCTTACAAATTCTACCATGCTGCAAATCTTCATGTTGATCTAGCAGATGTAAAGGTAGGACTGGGAGAAAATACTCTTGTTTAAAGAGCAGTCTTTACTCTGTGAGGGGGACATTATCTTTTCTAATCCTGAACAGTACCACAGATTGACCAAAGCTGGGTGTTCACAGAAAGGTCCACAGTCAATATAACCAAGCCAGTTATTTATTTCAATAAATATGTTCCTGACTTCAGCTGGAGATAAGCTTAAACCCTGAAGTATGGCTCCTGTCTTGTAAATGCAGGAGAGATGGGAACAGACGGTTTTAAAGCTATTGAGTGTGTATTCTGGAGATAGATGCAATGGGGCAGAGGAGCCCAGTGGTTGCACCCTGATGTTATGTGCAGAAACAGCATCTGGGACTGTCTCATTTCTATGTACTTGCAAACCTCATAACAGAAAGTGGGGCTGCTGGTGTGTGGGAAGAAATATCATCCCTAGTCTGTGTGAATGTAGCTGGACAATGTAAATATTTTTCCAGACTCTCAAAATATTCACCCATAGTCCATCTGCCAGAGAACAAATCACAGAGAATCACATTTGCCTGAAAATATACAAGCCAAGATGATACAGTCTTCCTATAAGTCAGACCTATACCCTCTATACCTTTTTCTATTTACTGGTTAGTCTATATATTGAGTAGTCTTTCAGACTGTTTAGAAAGAATGGGAAGTGTCTTGAAATGGCTACA
>NW_010341068.1:4697-27591 GCF_000700745.2 Antrostomus carolinensis
TTATACTACTGCACAATACTCATCATATTTCCTAAAAATTTCTACCTTTTGCAGTTGCTTTCAAGTGGAATGTGAGTTTTCTCAATTATGAGATAATTTTATTGAGATCCAGGATTTCCTTTACTATAAGGTCATTTTCCCATCAGAAACTATTTATGTGTTACTCATTTTTCCACAACGATGAAGAAGTTGTTGTTTGATTGCTTGAGTTTCAACTTTATGAGGTCAATGCCTTTGCTCCCCACTTATGAAAGCAGGTAGGAGAACACTTCCCTGTATATTATATCTAATGAAGTGAGCATGAAAAATAAGGCTAGGGCTGCAGAAGGGTTCTCTATTAAAGCAGTTGTCATGGAAGTCCTAGTAAAGAGAAAAATGAGAACAGTTGCCTTGATCAGCAGATGCAAAATGATAACTTTCTTGTGACAATGGAAAGGCATCTCATTTTTCCAGGCCTTATGAACTAGTGGGGAACCTCACATAAAGTCAACAGAAAAGTTGCATGGATATTGCAGAGGGAAAAATGGGCATGTATTGCCTCATTGAACAAAGGTGATCACCCAGATGATATCAGCAAGGAAGGACAGTTTCCCTTTCATCTGCAGCTCAGAAGAAGGCACGTGCCCTGAAATATTTAATATTTGCAATCACTGTGGATGGAAATAAACGATACCTCTCATCTTTCTCTCTCTCCTGCCCCTAGTCATCTAGCAAGTCTCATAACTGGCATATGCTATGGCTGAATGACCTGGCTTCATTCACAACTAAATCAGTACTAAAACAGTCAGGATGATAGATAGCAGCTTATCAATAATTGAAAAGAAAGGCTTAGAGATGTCCCATTATCTGAATAATTAATGCTGCACATGGGCTTTGTAATTCCTTAATAAAACTGACTGATTGATTTGCTTAATTAATTCCTTCTTTGACAGGCTTATTGCTTTCTTTGGAGACAGGGCTGGGGAAAAAAAAAAAAAAAGTAAAAAAAAAAAAAACAGTCAAAGGAAGATTCAAAATTATGAAGGAAAAAAGGGATTTAAAATCCTTCATAAACTTTAACCCTCCACTGGAGAACATAAGAGATATTCAACAGTTAATTCTGCCTTACATACCAGACTCCCCCCAGCCTCCTCCATCTCTTGTAAAACACAAAAATGATTCCACAAATGGAAATATCGACAACAGAAAAAACACCCCCAACAGATTTTTTCCACCTCCTTTGCATTTTACCTCTGTTCGTGTCCCACTGCAACTAATCAAACATTATGATAAACCCTAAAGTGTCCCACGACCACATCAGTAGTAAACTTGGCCAAGCCTTAAACACTTTTGAATAAATCGATCTGAATGAAATGTTTAAAACCCACTTCAGTTTAACAGCAATAATTACTTTGAAATTCAGCTGCTGCTGCCACTGCACTGCTCTGTCATAAACAAAATGCTTTCTCGGGTTGGAGGGTTTACTTTAGGGAAAACATTTAAGTGCTGGCTTAAAATCAGCAGGTGCTGTCAACTTGTCTCTACTTTTTTACTTTGTGGTTTGTTGTGTTAAACTTTCTTAAACTGCTGTGAGACTAATGTTGTTATCTGGCATGAACTTCTCCAAGTACCAGTGAGTTCACCCTTACAGCAGCTCCCTAACTGGTACCAGAGACTGGGTAAAACCAAAGTGTTTTTACAAGGGTCAAGGAATGTGCTGAGAAGGGCAGTCACTGAAACCTGGCCATAAACATCATATAAACAATTCCTACATTGTGAACACACCCAGAACATGATTGATACTTATGTGTTTGAGCAACAGTTTTGGTCCAGATACATGTTCTTCATTATTTAGCTTCACAACATTTGCTGCATTTTTGGCTCTATGCAAAAATTGCTTTATCCTTAAAACCTCAAGATACATGTCTTAAAATTTGGCTGCATGGGCCTGAATCACAGATTAAACCAATTTCTTTTTATAGTTGTTCCCTTTTAACCAAGACAATACCAACCCAGACCTCAGTCAATACTTGCTTCTAAAATGTTATTTCGCATTAAAAAACCAAACCAAACCAAACAAACAAAAAAACTTGCATGGAAAGTCTATTGATTTAGAGTTGCTTTAGAGAGATTACCTCTTTATCTTCCCATTTTTTAGATAAGAAAAAAGACAAAAAGTGAACTGAATCTGCTGAAAAGTGAGCAAAGTCAACAGATTGTCTGAGCTGTGCAGATTCAGAAGGCCAAGATGCTGTACTGTGTGAAGGTGTACTTCAGAAAAAGCATAGATTACTGCACAGACAATGGTTTCTGGTCTAATTTCTGTTATATGTTACTTCAGAGATCCTCACAGTATACTGAAATCTGCAGTGCAGAAATTCTTGTAGTTTTTGACAGTAGAGAAGAGATTATTATCATGCTTTTGAGAAGAAAGGGAAAATGAATGTGTAGAGAAGATGACTCGGATCAATATTCATCACAGTAACTGTGCTGAAAAAAAGGAAAATAATTTGACTAATAACATTTATTCCAAACTTTCCACATGATAAATAAATGCAAAGTTTCTTATTTTTTCAAGGTGAGTGGTTTGGGTTTTGTTTCAGTTGTGGATTTGTTGGGCATTTTTGGTCAGCCAGAACTTGTTAGGATAACTTTAGCATCTTCCTTAAAGTTTGGTCTCTTTGAAAAGAAATAAAACAGAAGCGTGAAAAACATGAAAGTGGAGAAGGTTGATCAGATTTGTCATTAAAAGTTAACACAAACTTTCACTTGAATTTTTTTTGAACTTTGATGATTCAAATGGCAATGGGCTGAATATTGCTGAATCAAGGCACTAATAAGAGTGAAGAAAAAAATCATATAGGCTGTCTGAGATGTACCTTAGCATTGAAGGGTAGTTCTGACCCATGTCTTCAGATGTTTGTAGTATTTCTTGTTGTGGTCTTGGTTTTCTTTCATAAAACAGTCAGAAAGGATTTTTTTTTTTATTTTTTTTTCCTGAGGAGTAAGTCTGTACGGTCTGGTGTGTACATTTAATCAGTTATTCAAATCTTGTACATGTGCAGAATACCTGAATCTCAAATGACACATTAAATTGTATGTACAGTTGAGGGAAATAATTAGCATAAGAAATGGCTTTCTTGAGACTCATGATGAGGTTTCCAGGCTCATCATAGAGGAGATTTTGACACAACCAAGACAACTAATTTTCAGCAGTTCTTCAGCTACATAATCCACTATCCCTCTACTCAGCATTTCAAACCAGAAAACCATCGAGACTTACAATTTCAGCATCTTTCGGGGCTGGTGTCTGACATCGGCATTACTCACAGCCTGACATGATCAAGCCAGTTATTTCCTTCTGCCTCATTCGTTCAGGATGGCAGCACCCCTAGAAAAAAGGACAGACTTTTTAAGCTAGACAGTTCTCATGCAGAAGGTGGAGTCTGAAAATTTAACACTCCGTTTAAATAAGATTGCTTCTCTATCCTGTTAAAAATAGTGTGACGGAAGAATTGAAGCATTATCTAAGTTCCATGGTTTGAAAACAGCTACAGTGTCTTTTATTTACAGTAAGTTATTTACAAATGTTTTTTTTATTTTTATTTTTTTCTCCCCATGGAAATAGGGATGTGATTCTAACAGGTCCAGAAAATACTGAGATATTCTGCTTACACTTCTTTTCCTCCTGCCTCTGTGTTAATCCTATGTGGAAGCACAGGAAAGAGCTTCATATTTCTGGACTGGATTTCGAAGTCTAGCCCTAACATAATGCAAAATCCTAGATAAGTAATTGCAAATAGTTTTCACTTAGTTTTCAAAGTAAGCTTACTAATGGAAAAGCAGCTTTTAACACTCAGAAAAAGTTTGTAAATAGTATAAGGCAGTGAAAAGCATTTGAAATATCTATCTTAAAACAGAAGTTACTTGTACAGCATTCCCACCATAAGGATTCATCATAACTTCTTATATATCTGTGCTAAACACTTTCCTCCTGGTCTTTGCTCTGAAAAAGTATCTCAGAGCATGAAGCCCTTCTAGAACTTTCTCCAAGAGCCTGGAGCTGTTTGCTGTGACTCCTAGCTCAGCTGTGGCAATGGATTGCACAAGTTCCCTGTCTCTGCCACGGGGTTTTTTGTCTCCTACAATCTGTTTACACAAACATATAGCAAATCAGACTTATTACCCCCCTCATGGGAGGCACTCCTTGTAAATTAAGATAGAGCAACATTTGCTGTTACCCAAAATAAAATTTGTTAGCATCCAAAGAGCAGAAAGACTTAAAGTCTTACAAGATGCCGACTCCCCTGGGTCAAGTAGATGGTCCAAGACAAATAACAGCAAAAACCATGCCATGTTCCTCAGAGCTTCCCATTCTCCCCACTTCAGCTGAGCTGCCTAGTCCTGTTCTTGGCCTTCTCCTCATTGCCTCTAACTTTGTGTTGAATGCAAATTTCTGCAACACAACTCTGAAGAACTTTATATTGTTGCTGGAATAGACTATGATGCCTCATGGTGCTGTGTGTTTTGCCTAAAATATATTACTTCTGCCTGGGCTCAGAAAAGAATTGGCAGTGTCTGTCAAGGAAGCTTCTATCTCAGAAACACAGTCCTCATCACAATATTTTGTAAGAAACTAGACATCCATCTAGTCCACTGGTATGATTTTGCTTTCACTGAGCTGAACACGAATATGAAGCTGAATACCTGCCAGCGGAATTACATTCATTTAGTGGAAAAAAGATGAACTCTAATTTTCAATTTACTGATTCGGATGTTTGTTTATGTTCTGCCTTTAAGGCATCTTGTAACAGCAGACTATCACATTTTGGTTCTCATGAACCTCTGCAGTACAGAACAAAGATGAAGTGTTTACTTTTTTTGTTTTGTTTTGTTTTTAATCAAAATGAACATCATTACATTAAGTTTCACTTTGATTGTATTGAAATGAAATCTTCATTTCAAATAAAAAAATAACCAGATATTTTATCATAGGTATATATCTCTGTGTATATGGATATATGTGAATTAAGAGGCTTTCAGTATGATGTGTATATATACTTCTACATATATATGCTTATCTATACTTACATGAGCTTTATGCATACATGTGATTATATATTGTCATAATAATTCCTTTCCCTCCCCCCTCCCTGCCCATAATTAATCCCATATTTGAAGTAAATTCAATTCATAGAGTGAGGACCAGTGTTTTAAAAAAGTTTATCGTGCTAAGAGCTGAAGGTTCATGAAAATGTAGTCTTTATATTTGCCAAATATGATTAAAGTTAAATCTTTTTTCTCGAAGTGGAAAGAAATATAAAAAAATGAAAGAAGCAACATGTTTCTTCACTCCACCACTGTACAAGTAATATTTGTGTATGACAAGAAAATGTTGTTTCTTTATTTCATAGAAATTGGATTGAAACCAAAAAGTTTTTGAGGATTTCCTGTGTAGCAATATCTCCATTCTTTTTAATACAGATAATTAATCCTTGAGAACTTAGAAATAATGTAAATATATAGATCGTGGTTTTCATTTATATTTTTTTGAGAATTGTTTCCTGGGGGGAAATAATAATGCAGTTCACTGATGTTAGAGATTTTATGGGTACTATGTATGAAACAAATAATTGCTTAACTGTTTCTGGCATACAAAACTGAGCTGAAAAATGCAAGATCATAGGAGCTTCAGAGAAGCAGATCTTAAGGAAATGGAACTGGGATTCATGAGCTTTAGCTATGGGATAAGACTTTGATTTCAAAGGAACAGCTGGTCATGTTGGTACATAGGTTAAAATTACCTACTGCTACAGAAACAAGTGGTGCACAGGGTTAGCGGAGAAATGGTTTGCAGGACTGGGAAACAGGAAGTTCACCTAAGTCTACTGTGAAGTAAAAGCAAATTGGAACTTCAGGAGCAAGAAACTGCACCAGAGAGTAATGGACAAGATGTCTGCAGTCTATAAAAAAGACATTCCTTTTTGTACTTAGAGACAATACCTATGGGTTGATCCATGCATCCTTATGGGTTGCGGACAATAAAGAAGAATCAACTGGTTTCAGGGGAATAAGTTTACTAGTCTTATTGCATATGTTCACTCGTAATGTAAGGTATGGAGCAACAGAAAACCAACAGGTTGAGATACCCATGCTTTTCTCAATAGAAAGCTGCTTCTGTCCTCTAAGGTTCATAGAACCCGAGGTGGTTATGGGTTTGTCTAGTGCTTTAGCATGAAAGAAAGCAGGTTGAGGACAGCTTAAATAAATTCTTCATTCTCCATGTCACTGCAGAGAGCAGGAAACAACCATAACATGGTTGTTAGCTTTCCTCTCCTCTTCTTCTGCAGTTCTCTCCTCTTACATGAGCCCCTCAGTATAAACTGAGACTGAAAGTGAGATTAAGCTCTTAGTCTAAGTTTTCAGTGATTGGAAAAGCTTCCAAAAGAAATGAAGAAACCCTTAGGCCTTTTTGCCTGTTTTGTCCTCCTTGAGAAGAACAAAGGTAGTTTTATGTAAGTTAGATTTGAACCTAGTTTATATATACCTTTTGCTACCTTAATCTGCCTGCAGGCTGATCGTGCTGTATTCTTGGAAACTTTTCCTTGTGCCTTTGGGAAATATTTTTCATCTTAACTCTTCTAGTTTTATTCCATTTAATATTTCTCCTCTTGACTGGCAAACATCCTCGCAGCAGATGAGTGAAGGAAGTGTCATGTTAAGTTAAACGATGCCACTGCAGCACTAAAAACAACATAGCCCATTACAGAAGAAGGCAAAAACCCCATAGGGAACACTGAGACTAGGAGTCTGTAGTGTCTGTATATTGATTGCTATCTCCTAAGTTATTGAACAAAGAATATATTATAGTATGACTCTAACAAACCATAGAATGTCCATTAATGTTCAGGAACTCTGCATGGATTATACTTTAGGTTTCTTTAAACACTAGAGACCTCTGAAAACACAACACATTTCATGTTTATTTTAAGACAATAATTTTTTCTTTAGGCTTGTTTGGTTTTGGGGATTTTTTTTAGTTTTCCACAAGATATAAAAACTCTCATATCATGCAGTGACTAATTATTTTGAGCAAATATATCATCATTGTCTATTTATAATCCAAGTTAGCCAGGATTCCATCTTATATTTTGGGTAACTTCATTTATAAATTACTATTTTAAAAAATTAAAATGTTATCACACTTATCATTAATAGCATTAGGATTTTTTCTTAATATTTATTTTCTTAATATATATTTACATCTAAGGGCTCTATTCACACAACATAGTTCCTCTACAACAAGAGTGTAATAGGGAACAAAAGACAGTCCCACCTCAAATGGTTTAGAGAATAAATTTAGTGAGTAGCAGTCTGAGAGATAAATAGAAAAAAATTGCAACATAACTTTTATGAACCACGAATATTGTTACAGCCTCCAAGATTCAATTCATTTTTCAGTAAAAGCTGGAATGAAATGTGTTAATTTCTTTTGTTAAAAGCATAACCAACCCCTAGACCTAAATTTTAAAAAAAAGGTTAGAAATTTTGTATGTTTTTATTTCCAGGTAGTCAAGTCTACTTAAATGAGCCAGATTTTCAGCACATGGGAATAAAGACAACTGATAAAATGAAATATTTCAAATTACTACTCATTTTTTCAAAATTCATGCCGTGCTTATTAATGAAAGTCAGATCACTTAATCTTAAAGTGAAGATTTGTCTATCTGGAAAGTTACAAGTGAGTCTATTCAAGAGTCTGAAGGAATTCAGAATTACTCATTTGGGATATTTTATGGATGACTCAGTCTTTTTCATGCCTTTCTTTCAAATGGTTTTACTTTAACATGGTAATTTTGAAAGCATGGCAATTTAAAAACCACATGTGATTTGTTGTATCTCTTAGCTTAACAAAACAACAGCAACAACAAAACTTTAAACCAAGCTACTTTATTATCATTTTCTTTATTAGTGATCTCATTTATGTTAGAAAAGTTAATTCTTATCTTTAGCAGTGTTCAGATGGCTCCATTTAAACTTTAATCCCCTAAATGGAGAATTTCTGTTCCTGGTTTAAATAGGAAGCAAGGGGTTTCCAGCCTCTCAAAGGTAACACAAGAGTGGAAGTCTGGGATTTAAGTCGGATTCCCTCTATAGTTCACCATTCATTTTGAGAGTCAGGTAGTTTTCATCCATATGTGGGCTCTTTTGCCCTGACCTGCTCTGTGCTAGCCTGAGTCTCTACCTTCTCCTCCAAATCTTCCCTGCTGCGCTCTTCCCTTGGTCTCTCCATTGAGCGCCGCTAATCTTTAAAATGTATTTTCCAGTGATGCAAGATGACTATTTAAGCAGTCATCTTACAACATTATAGTCTTTGCCCTTATGCAATTTGATTTATCAGGAAAACAAAACTGTAAGGACTTGTGTTCCTGAATAGACCTTTTCTAACACTAAAGCAAATTTTCGACCACTTGTACCTTGGAAAGCTGCACAAATCCTCTGCAAATGTAGGTCAAGATTTCTTTATTGGAAGTAGTTACCTGACTTGGTTCCTTGTTTCTCTTATCTTCTCCTCGTGGGGCTTCCCATAAGGCCTCCACATGTTGCCAAAGAGCATTGCACTTGGTGCAGTTGGCTTCAGTTCATCAAGGTGTTTCTGTCAGTGCTTTTCCTCACTTTCAAGACAGATACCATGCTGGGTCTCAGCCAAGGTGCAGAAAAGGATGTGACAAGATTGCACTGGCTTTTTGATTTATCTTTCCTAGCCTATTGGTTAGTAGAGTGCTAATGGACACTGGTGTAAGGAAAGGGATGACAAATCTTAGGACCTGTTGGCTGGGCAGAATTGTGTCACACACACACTCAACTTGTGGCTTGATATAAGATATTTAATCTCTCTGTACTTAAGCTCCATCTGTAAAACGGGTGTCAGGACATTGCTATGGCAGGAGCTGTTGTGAGAGGGAAAGGGTATGTAATTAATAGCTGACTAGAGGCTGGATGGCAAAATTCATTGATGGTGGGTTGGTTCGTAATGAATTTCTGACCTGCGGAAAAACATCAGTGGTACTTCATTACTTGAGTCCTGGGATGAAGAAAAAGCCCTGTATCATTAAGAAGTCAGGAAGGAAGTCTGTAATTTGGGAAAAAAAAGTGCACTGAAGGGAACTGGCCACACTCTGCAGGCAAAGGATCTAAAGCATTTAAAGACAGGTTAAAACCACAATTTAATAAATTTTCGTTCTCTTTCTTTCAGGGTTCTTGATACTGCATATAATATCTATTTACCTGTCTTCCCCTTTTTGTCCTTCCTCTCTGCTTCCTATTTTCATTCACATAGTTCCATATGAGCTCTCTTCAAAAAGTGCACCTGGGTGTCCCCAGGGTCTTGATTCTAAGTCTCACCTGCCCAGTCCTATCAAAAGTATTCTTCTTTCCTAACTGTCTCTAGATTAGAGGGACCCCAATAATGAAATTACTGACTTATCCTCATAAAATACATTTCAACATTGACATCCATGATGCAATAGGATATTTATTTAGTCCATAAAGTTACAGATTGAGTAGCCTTTCTCCACTCTGATTCAGAAATAAAAGAATGTTTTATCTAAGCATCTCTAACATTTCCTGTCATCTCATAGATGGTGGGGTTTTGGGGGTTTTTTTTGTTGTTGGTTTGGTGGGGTTTTTTTGGTTTTTTGTTTTTTTTTAAAAAAGGCAACATGTGTTAGAATCATCTAGTAGCTACCACCTGATTGTTATAAGAGTATGATTAGAGAATCCTTCTGCAATTAAAAAAAAGTATTAAAAATAAAAAAAAAGTCACCCACTTAGTTTAATATGCAAAATTAAGTCAGTTACTGAAAACAGTACTAGGAAAATAAAAATAGTTATTTGAAATAGGCAATATGTTAACACACACTACATTCACACCTTTCATTTCTGCTCCCTGTCATCCATCTCACTGATTGTCTTCCAGAACTTATGTAGGTTTTGTCTCAAATCCCACAATGCTCAGCTGAAGAAACTCCTTCAGTAGGTGGCTTCAGATGAATACACATGGTGTCAGAAAAAGCTCTGTCCTCTCCAAATTCAAAGACCCTATTAAGTGCCAGAAATTTGTATGAGAAATAAAAAGAAAAATAAGCATTTTGGGTTAACAAAACACAACTTTTACCTCAGAGAAAACAAAGTTTTTCAGTCCCCATTCTTACAGAAATTTAGGTGCCTTCCTAAATTATGGATTCTCTTTGTAAAGTAAGTGTTTTTAAGACTGGTATAATCCTGAGGGTTTGAAGAAGATGTACAGCTAGGCAGAGATATGTGCGTGGCACTAGAGGTACTTTGAAATGATGGCAAAAGCCATCTACCAGCACTTTTTTTAAAAACACTGTTCTTGAACCTTTTGTAGATTTTTTATCAGTCTTAGAAACTAGACTGTGTATAGTACCATACAGGGTTTCTGCTGTCCCCATATTCACTCTGCAGTAATGGCTGATCATTTTCTGTCCATTGGGGTTCAGCTGATGTGGACATGATCTCTTAGGATTTGGCATTGCTGTTAGTCAGACTGAACCAACATTGGCCATTTCCTCCAGAAAATTCAAATGTTTTTACTGGGAAAGCAGCCCAAGTGCACTTTTTCAGGTAGCTCATAATTACTACCACTTTCAAATCCAAACATGCAACTCAGCTTTATACCTTTGCTTTTTCTCTGTCTGGAGATATAATCACCAACGTAACTTTGCATTCTTGTGAAGGCAGAGAAAAAGGGAACCTGCCAGCAAGCTCTATTGAACAATTCTCATATAAAATGCTTTTTTACGAATAGCTGGTGCTGGAGATGTGGGAAATCCTGGGGTTTGAATTTTGACTGTGTTGTAAGCTAATTTTGCAATCTTATATTAAAATATATATATATAAAAAAATGTATTGGCTTTTTATCACTTGGAACCATGAAAGAGAGAGGATGGTGTATTTTAATCCCCAAATCTCAGGTAAATGAGGTTCTGCTTCACCCCCTAGCAAAAAATAAACGTTATACTGGGGTTACATTAAATAAAATCAACTCTTCTAATTAAACTAGTATCAGTTCAATGGAATATAATAGCTCTCCAGTAATGGTGTTTTTTGAGTTATTCTTCATGATAGGGTCAGTAGCAAGTAATTATCCACATCATTACTGAAACCAGTTTTAAAGCGTCACTTCAGGAGGATAAAACAACTATTTCAAGTTATTTCCTTACTGAAAGTAGAAAATGGAATATTTCCAAGCACAAACATAGGTTATCAGGTAAATGATATTAGCAGCAAGAGAATTTGGTAAAAAGGTAATGGTAGTAGGATTATTTCTTCTTCTTCTTTTTTTTTTTTTTTTTTTTTTTTTTTTTTTTAACATTTTTTGGAATAGGAAGATTGGATTGTAAATCCTGTCACTAATCCCAACCTTCTGCTACCTGAATTACCATTTGATATACTGTCATAGTCAACACTGATATTTCAACAGTCAAGAGTCAATATTTCTGTTATTTTGGTACTATTGTCGAACCTCAACACATTCTCATATTGTTTCTTTCTCCTTTTGAAAATACTTCTTTACTCCTGTCTTCTTTATTTCACTCCAAATATGTGAATGGGAGAGAACTGCAAATGGCTATAGAATAAGTTAAATCTGATAAATAAATGATATAGAAAAATTAAAAGTTTCTAATACGCAGTATAATGCATATTTTATTATTTTCCCCCTTACAATGTTGTTAAGAAATACATAACCTCTTGATGTATGTATGTTTCATTGAGGAAGGTGCTCTGTAGCTCTGAGGCAGGATAAGTAGCATGTGATGTGGCAGCTGTAAGGTAACAACATGTTTTCCCATAAAAAGCAGAGTAAATGGGCACATAAATTCCATACAAACTGTCAGCATGTCAGCTATGCTAACATTGGGTAAGCTACTGCCCTGAAGCCTCACTAACTTATGCACCATCATTTTTCAAGCAATACACTTGAAGAAGTCATACGGCTCCTATGGATACAATTCTCAGACCACCTTCCTGGCCACTTCAGCCACTTTCGTTCATGTGCGAGGCCTGAAGAGGGATAAAATCCAACCGCTGTTTTCCCTGCTATCTGAAAGCAGGAGGTCTGCAGCAGGGCTTGGAATTTAACCATGTTTTGTAACAGATAACCCCGGTCCAGGATTCATCTCATCTAGCTTCAAATATCTACTTAGCAGGCCTCTACATCTGAACTAAGTCTCCCCAGGCTCTGCAGTCACTTGTTGCAATTAGGTGGGGTACTGAGTACTCTTTAGGGAGTAATTCAGCTGATCTACTTTAGCTGTGTACTTTAGCTGACATGCATCACACCTCAAAAGTGCCTAAGGAGTTTAACGGACATCAACACCTACATTATGAATGTCTAAGTCAGAAGACATAAATCAATTCTTGAATGTCTATAGCCCTCTAAAATAACCATCCTGCTAAGTTTATATATATACTTATAAGCTAACTGACTACTCTGCCTCTGTAGGTTGAGGAATCTCATATTCTTCGGCCACCCCAGCAGCCCATACCAAGCTATCCACTTTAACTTGTTTGTGAAGTAGGAAATCTGCAGGCAACTTGTGTCTCTCCGTATAGAGAGAATTTTGATCTGAAAAAGCTGGAGATAAAAAAAAAGGAATTATGAGACTGATTTTGATCAACTTCATGCAACATTGAAACCCAATCGTATTCCAAATACCACACATGGTGTACAGGGCTGGAATAAGGAGGAACCTTACTTAAGGTGCAACTTTGCTAGGCCAAAAGGTAGTGGTTGTGTTTTATCAGATCATTTTCTCTACTATCTCTTTGGAAAACCAAAAACCAAAAACCAAAAACCAAACCAAACCAAACACTTCTTGAGGTAGAGGAGAACACTGACATGTTGACAACTTTACAATGAAAATTTTTGTATATTAAGTCTTTCTCAAATGAAATGTAACAATATATGGCTAAAGAAAGAAGATGGGAAGAAGAAACCTCAAAGTTGAAAAAGACTTTTTTCTTCATATTTTTTCAAATATATTTTAGGACAGTAAAACCATTACCCAGAAAATTTTCTCTGTACCCCTGAGGAATATTTACTGACCACTTTAGGTTGCTTTCTATGTTCTCGCCTGTGACACAGTGGTCATGAAAGACAAGCAAGGTCAGTTTGAAACAGTTAAAATTTTTATATCAACAAAGGCAATGAAACTCTCCCACACTTACCCTTCCTCTTCAAGGTCAAATGTTCTTTGTCGACCTCTTGAAACATGCACACAACTAAATTATACAGGCATATCATTGTTATCATAAATACATTATGTACTCCTATTTTCATAGTTAATGTAAGAGGGTCAGAGAAAATTTTTACTTGAATAAGGAGGGTCAGTAACCTGAAAAGGTTGAAGAACACTGCTTTAGATGGATGGACAAGGAAAGTCTTTATGACCTGATTTTCATGAACTTTAGCTGAGTTTCAAGTGCTGAGAAGGTATTTTATTTTATGGTAGAAAACAAGCTCATCTGAAGATATTTCCTTAGTTGAGGTCACCAAGCTATTCAGCATTTCTTCATGTCATGTTTTTCATATGAGACAGAATTCAAGAAATAATTTATTTTAATTTGGATTCTTCTAGAAGGCATAAAGAATTACTATTATTAACTAATGAAACAACATAGTCTAAAGCTTTAAGAAAACCAAGAAAATTCATTTGATGTCATGCATGAGATGGATCTTTCTGAATTCATTTAGCCCAAACGGAGAACAAAGTAGCTGATCTGTCTCTGAGTCAAGTCCATTCTTCTTGTTCAGTTTGTATAGTCCCTTACAAAACAACTCTGGTCTTTGATGGAGGTTTTTAGACAGTCTTGTGATAAAATAAAGTAGTACAGTGAAGAAGAGGAAGGCAACATCATCACAGTGAATGCCTACAATTATAATACATCTAAATACAGTCATTAATCATTAATCTAATAAGTGTCTAAATTACAATGATACTTCACTTTTCAAAATAATTTTACTTATGTCTTGTTACATAAGCAGTTGTGTCTTGGATTTTTGTTTGTTTGTTTGTTCGTTTCATTTAGAACCTCTTAAATTCCTAGCTGCACACTAACTTTAAAATACTCAAATCTCTTATCACCTTTTTTCCCAATAACAAAAAATATAACAATGGGAAAGAGGTTGTATTTATTGACTCTAAAACATAAATGTGAAGTCATGCGAGAGTCACATCCAAAAATTCACCTTGCAGATCCTCATGGTCATGCTGTGAGAAGCAAACAGAAGTTACATCCACAAAGTTAGCTAAATATGCTGGTTGTATTTAATTATGTCATGTAACTTGACATCAGCTAATAGAATATACAAATAAAGTAATACTATTTTTTTTTTTTTAAGAAAGAGAGAGAATAACTATTTGAAATAAACAAACAAACAAACAAACAAAAGTGGTAGTCACTTTTGATCCTGTCACCAGAATTAACTTGAGGTGAGATTTAAGTGTTTTTTTTGGCAATGGGGAAGTTGATCTCACACTCCACAAAAGTGTCTAGTAAAAAATAAATAAATTCTGAAAGCTAGATAGACTTGTCAGTAACCTTCATGCTTCTTCATGCCCTTAGCTTTCCTGGATGAGGTAGTAATCCTCATGAGAATCCTGTAATCCATTGGCAGGTTTGTTTTCTTGTCTGAGGAAGTCCATGCAGACATTAAAAACATACAAAAAAAAGGAAGAATTATATCTTATTATAAAATGAATTATATATTGTTATAAAAGATTGTGGTTTTTTTCTTGAAGTTGATAAGAAGTTTTCATTTTAGTGTGTGACTTAAGTATTATGTAGATCTTTGGATCAATGTTTATATGCTGTGCCTATAGCTAAGCCTTCTCAAGCTGTGATCCCATCAGATCTCCTGGGGCACTTCCAGCTGTGATCCTGTCAGATCTCATAAGCTAAATAGGCTGGGCCAACTCAAGCTGTGATGCTGTCAGATTTCATCAGCCAAGGAGGTTTAGGATGAGTCAGTGCTTGAACAGGAGACTTGCAGTGAACAGGTTAGTTTTGAAGGACATAGTGGTTTTGATAACATGATGTATGTGCATGATATTTCTTTTTCCTTTGTGAAGGCATTGATCTTAGGCAGAAACTCTGCATTCCCTATATGTCACACTGCTGAAATACAGTGCTAATGAAAAGGAGTGGATGAAACTGAGGTGCTTCCCTGGATTTCAGCATAAATAAAGAGATTAGAAAAGATCTTTGCTTTTTTTTTTGTCTATGCCACCAGTTTCCCAAAAAGAAAGTAGGGAAGGAGCATATAAGACAGGAACATGTGGGTGCAGCCCAAATCTTGTTTGGACAACAATGTGTATGTTGTTTTCACTTTGGAAACTGCATCATCTCTTGTAGCTCTGCCAATGCAACTCAGATCAGCTGCATAAAGAAGGAAAAAATGCTTTCATCTATGGTTTTCATATATTTTCCATTGCAAGTGTATTAGACAAAAACTTCTTAAGGATCAACCTGCCTTTCTCCTTAATAAAAGGAAGCTGTGTAATCCACTGCTGATGTTATTTCATGGCCTTCAGAAGCTTCTTTAAGATTCATGTTTGTAACAAGCCAATGTGGTAAAGGAAAAAAAAATAGATGAGGTTTATGAGGTTTCATATGTGAAGTGCTTTTCTTAATTTATTTTGTAATTCATTTAATTCTGAAACTAAAGTGAAAAGGCAAAGAAACTGGTGAAAAAAAAAACAAAACGGAATTCATCTCTGGAAGAAGAGGAAACTATGTTTTGAAGTTGTATCCATTTTACAAAGTTTATATTGGTATTTTTGGTATGTCAATATTTGTGTCCTTTCTAACAGATATTTGTAACAAAATAATTTATTTTTAAATATTTTTTTATCACCAGAAGTCACATTTTCTTATTATATGTAGAACTTCACTAAATAGATAAGGAAAAAGCAAGGTCTTAAAAATGATGAAAAAGTACATAATTTCAAAGAAAACATTAATTAAAATAAAATAGAAAGATATGCAAGAATTATGATGCTAATTTCTTTTGCTACACATTTATTTTATGAAACAAAAGAAGAAGTATTTCTAACAAGTGGAAACTGATGCTGTTGAGCATATTCTGACCAATTTTAAGAATAAAATCCTGTGTTGAAATAACCCATCTTCATGGTGAAAAGTTCTCTAAGTGATAGACTGGTCCCAGACTAAAGTATATGTCTCGGCAGATCCTGCTGCCTTAATATGTAGAAGGCAAAGATCTCTGAAAGGATACTAAGTGTATCTTCTCTCCGGTCACTTCTTCCACCTTTGGCTGTGAAAAATTACAGGCCTAAGTATTGTCTTTTCTGCACTTTTCAGAAAGTCTTACCCTGATTTAAATCTCATGACTGTTGTGTGTGATGATCAGTTGATAACATATTCTGGTGTAACTTAAAAGATAACACATAACAACTACTCTTCAAGAGAACCAAGGTGAGACTCACCTCATCACACCACACTGTCAAGGTCTACCAATGCCAAAACCTGCAGTCAACCAGAGCTTCCATCATCATAACAGAAGAGGAAGAGGAAATTGGGAAATCACTTTTCTGGGATACTTTAGGTTGAGGCACACTAAAATTTTGCTTTCTCTGTTGACTTTAGAGGGAGGCTAGGAGATTGGTAGAGATACACATACAGACCTATCTATTAGTTACATAAATATACCCCACATCTTTCTCCCAGGATGTACACTACTGTACTGGATGACATTTTCCTCATGTGAGTAAGAATAAGAGATTGTGTATCTCTTCAAAACAAGCAGCTGGTGATCCTTTGTCACTGATTAGGCAACAAAGGGAGAGGACCCCTTATTTTCAGTTAAAAATGTGAGATTATTTTAAAGGGTTGGGTCCTGATCACTTTCCCTCTCTCCCTCAGACCCTGCATGTTGAAAAGATGACCAGCTCTACAATTCAGTGAATGTCTGAGAAACCATCCAGGTTAGACTAAAAAGATGTTGACTACTTCCCAGCTGTGTCTCAGGCTTGTTGTAGACTCAGGTAGCTTCTACCACCTTAGGTAGATGTGCTTAATCTTCTCAACATCATCTTGACAGTCACGCAGAATAGAAACTGTTGGGACTTTTATCACTATTTGGATTTTGGTTTACTTTTACATGACTGCTAGGTTGCTGTGTTGTCATCAAGGAACATGCCAAGCTCAGCATGGTAGTCTGTGCTCCATCCCATCTCGCACTGGGGATGGATGCCTGGAAGAAGCCAGATTCTCTGCCCAGGGGTTGGGGTTGGTAAAAATGTTTGAACACTGCCCATGTGCAGGAAGTTTTCTGTGTTCTATTTAACTCTGCTTTACAGATCAAAGGATATTTCCCCCTCTTATCTTCCTCCTCTCCCCCCCTTTTTATTTTTTATTTAACTGGAAGCTAAGAAATTGTCATTTGAAATGTTAAACTGAAGATGAACGTTCTGATGTTAGTGTCAAGATTAGCATGGCGGGTGGGAGGGAGCGAGAAATGTTTTCCTGAGGAGCAAAGCCCTCAGCACAAGAGAGCGTGTCAACAGAGATGAGGGGAATCTAAAGCATAAAGGTTAGCTTTTTAAATGGCTGAAGTTAGAAAGACTGCTCTTTGTGAAACTGGTCACAAAGGGAGTAAAGTATCTGCACCAGAAAGACCAAGAGACCTTTTCAAAGTGTTAGGTATTGTTTATTTTCATTGAATTATGTGTGTATGTGTATGTATGTGTGTTGCATGGTGAACAACTGACAGATGCTGCAAGGTTTTTCCTGAACTTGCCGAGTCTCTACTAATTGAAACTGGGATGGAGCTGCATTTTGTAATTTACTGTTATTAATTTTGAAATATTTCCTGAGACAAAATGGATGCAAGCAGGCAGTGTTCCCCTCCTAAATCTGTTACCAAACAGATTCTGGAGGAAGTGTTCTTGGTTTAATTGATCTTTTAATTCCCAATTTAATTTACTTTTTATATCACATTCATGTTGTGCTCTGTGATACTATGTAATATATAATGTAGAAACAAAAACCATGTCTACACTAGTGAGTCATACATGATCAAAACTGGTTTTGGATGCAGAAGCAAGCTGGAATGGATTGGTCCACTTATTTACTGGGAAATTATCCTAACCTTTCAAAAATGGGTGGCCACATACAAAATACCTATTGAGAGTCATCTTTGGCCCATGCTGTCTCCTGAACAGTTCCCAGGAATTGTCTGGGGAAACATTGGTTGCCCAGTTACAAAACTATGCTAGGGACAACTTTAACAATTTAACTTTATAGGCAATTGTATTCCAGAACCCAGGAATATTTTCTGGCACTGATTAGCTTAGAAGCACAGACACTAAATTCTTTGGACTGCGCTGCATTTAATTTGGTCAAATACCAAATGAGGAAGCAGTTTTTATTGTGTTTCACTCTGAGGAGTATCTCCCTGGCTTTATCCTCAGATTAGCCCAAAGATTGTATTTACTCTGTTGGCTGAAAGCTCTGGGTGATAGAAAAATGTCCCCGCATGTGTCTTCAACTGTAAACAGCTTCTCTGTAAACAAAGCTTAGAGTTTGAAAAAGAAAATTATATATATATATTTAAAGTAGTTCCAGATATCTTTGGTTAAATTTTTCAAAATTTCCCTTTTTTGTTCTAAAGGCCTTCTGCCTTCAGCTAGTGAAAACTGCTGTTTCAACAAAAGATATTTGAAATAAATATATATTAAAAAAAAAAAACCAACTTACTTTTCACATTGTCTTATCATAGGTAATACAGTGCCACTGGTGTGACAGACACAAACCAATAAGATGCTTAGAGTGACCCTAGTAAAACCAAAGAAGTTTTCAATCAGTGACTTGAGTGGCAGGAGGATTTCATTCCCAACTCTTGCACACCATCTAAAAATGACACCCAGCAAGGTGCTTTTGATGTATACACTCATGGATCAGTACATAAGAATTAGTATGAACTTGCTCAAAGGTCTCAACAACTCTTTAAGAACATAAATAACAGCCAGATTTCTAAAAACATTTAGCATGCAAAATACTTTTAGAAAGGGAACCTTTTCTTTTTCCTGAGTACGGGAACCAAGTTGCTTTGAAATCTGGCAAAAGTTTTACTGGAAAACAGTTAACATCACAGTGAGAATGATATTTGGATCTACATTTTGAAAACAAGTGATTAATTTCTATTGATCATCCTGGAAAACAAAATCAATAGACATCAGACATTCCCAAGTCTTGGGAATATGGGCAGCTATCTTTTACGATAATAAAAAATTTTTAGTACTTTTTTTGGTGGAAATTTGGAAGACTTTGTACACTTCTTGCTCCTTCCTCTTCTCCCCAAACATATAGAAAAGCCATAGTGAGTTGTTGGGTAGTTGGTTTTTTTGTTTGTTTGTTTTGTTTTGTTTTGTTTTGTTTTGTTTTTTAACTCATAACTGAAATCTTCTCTCTATAAATAGAAACAGCCCTTAAAATAAAATAAAATGCCACATAAAATTAAATTCTTACTACAATATAAAATGTGCTTTCACTCAGATTCTCTGTAACATTATCTCTAACTGCAGCGTAACTAAAAACTAATAACCTCATTTTTAATTAGCTGGGTTTGTGGCATTTTGCACCTATCTCACGGTTGTTCTTTCTACAGTGTGTATCATTATTAACTCTGGGTGTCTTCAAGGAGGTTTTAAATATACTTTGTTGTCTTTCTCCTTTTCTTTCTCTTGAAAATAGTTCTCAAAAACCCTTGTATTCTTTTGGAAACAAGAGAAAACATTCAAAAGTGATGTTTTAAAAACAGTTGGAGTGATTCTGATTTTATTTAGCTACTTTTATTTCTGCCATTATCTGAATTCTTTCTTCTTTTGTAACCAATAGAATAGGAACACATTTTTAAAAATACGAGGGTGTTTCAGTTTGACTGCCCTAAAAAACATTAAGATGTGATTTTTTTTTTTTAAAAAAGAGACCACAAATATTAGCCATTGGTTCACCTGATGTCAAAATAAGACTGAGTAATTACGAAGGGAACAAAATACATCTTGGCTTTCAGTTCTTTTTAGAGCTGTACCATATATTAGGGGTTGATATAAAAGGACACTGTAGGAGTAAGTGTTCACTGCACCACAGTGATGTAACCAGGAAACTCTCTCAGATTACAACCTTTCATCATAGATGTCAGAGAAGAAAAGACACACTATGCACATTTTAAAAACCTTCTAAACCATTGAAAATCTGACCTGGAGCCTAGCCAAAAAACGAATAGGTCACATCACTAACCAATATTGTGTCTTATCAACAAGTGATGCAGTCTGCAGCCATGCCACCTCCAGCTGTGATCCCATCATCTCTCAGGACCTCCATGGAACTGAGCACAGCTGCAGGGAACAGCCCAGATGAACAGCCAAGCCACCGGTGGCACTGGCCTTTAGGGCTGGGACAAAGTCAGTTGTCCAGTGAAAGATGTCCCCACCCATAGCAGGTGATGTGGAACTAGATGATCCGTAAAGAGCCTTTCCAACCTGCACTAATTTATGATTCTAAAAGAAAAAAAGGGATCATGAGCTGTACATACTAACTTGTGCCACAAGAATGCCATATATATTTTTGTCAGGTTTAGGCCATTTAAAATACTTCTAGCTGAAAATATTCCTCCTTTTCCAACAAAGAACACTTTTAACAATCCCTCGTTTTCAAATCCATGCCTTTGTAGAGGGAAGAAAGGAGGACCATTCACACCATTGCTTTTTTGGGAGGACTTTGTTAGTGACCAGTTAAATTAATTGATATGTCCAGCATGTAGTTGTCTAGATATCCTGTACTCTGCTCTGAAGCTACATCACTAGCAAACATACACTCTGGTCTTTTAAAAGTTCGGCAAAAGGTCATGATCCAGAAAACACAAGGACAAGATTTGTCCATCCTCTTTGAGGCATCTCTCTGCCTTGAAAATAGATGCCCAGTATTGGAGTTGGCACTGTCTTAGCACATAGAAGTTTTCCTTTCCAATTTGTATAGAAAATAGGTAAAAGAAAGCAGAAACTAAAGACAGTGGGAGTTGTCCATATGACTGGTTTTAAGCATTTAGGTCTGATGCCCCAATTAGGACATTTGTTCTTAGAAGGCAATTTCATCTAGAGGATGACTCAGTATACAAAGTTTTAATTACTCTCTGATGGATTTTATCTTGTGCCATATTGGGAGTTTAATTTGAATGCCTAACATTTGGCAGCATCTGCACCCTCTGCATAACTCACCAAAGCAAATCTGGTAAAGTGACATAGATACTTGAATTCAAATCTTCAATGCAGGGAACACATAATATTCCTCCTATATGTTTTTCCTTAGAAGAGTCTATGCTTCCAATCATTTCTATGATCTGTGCAATGACACCTAGATCCATTTGATCAACAAACTTTTACAGAAATGCAAGATCACTGTCACAGAGATAATGCAACACTGAATAACAATGGGAATGTATCTGGGGAATATTTTGCCTTGTACAAAGCTCAAGTAAATATATTGCTTTGTATTCTGTTTCTTTTTAATTTCTTACCTCTCACTGACTGTCTCTTTTTTCTGTCTCCATGTTCTTCTGTTTGTTTTTGTTTTGTTTTGTTTTGTTTTTTATTAGATGGATTTTAAATTGTCCTTGAATAGATTTCTATAATTAACAATTATAGAGATACAGTCTTGGGTTACGAAGTTTACTTTTATTGACTGCAACAGAAGGTTTAAGTTCAACTTCCCCTTATCTGATTATATTTACCAGAACTGTGGGAATTCATTGTGCTATAAAAATGGACCTTGCTTCTAGGTGGCATACTGCAGACTATTAAAATAAAAATAGCAATGAAAACTCAACCAAATATTATTTATGTCAGTTAGACGCCAATGAAAACTAAGGCTTTCAGGGGTAGACAGGATCGATTTTAAAATTTTTTTTCTCTCTCTTTTTTTTTTTTTAATATGACAGAATGACACACTCTTCACTCAGCCACTCAAGCTGAAGAATGACTGAAGAACCCTGTGAAGGTCAAACACATTTTCACCCAACTGATGCTCTTTTAAAACTGACTTAACCCTCCTTGTGCACTTCTGCACAGTATGGAAGTTAACTTAGCAGCTCCAAATTAGGGGAAAGTGCAACGAGACATTTCTTTCGTAAAGCTCTTTTGTATTAAGCAGAACAAATTCCCTATAAGCAGAACTGTAATTTGCACATTGGAATGCATTCTGCCTATAATGATCCCGGCAGAAAGCATTGTCATTTCACAAATGGTCCCACAGTGCTCCCCAAAGCTAAGCAAAAGTGTACAGATACAAACTGAGAAGTAAAGTAATACAGGCTCCGATCCTGCAGTGGACATCTAGGGTACAATGAGGATAGCATTATCAAATCAGAGAGATAACATTTTGATCACAGCGTGCAATAGTAGACATGGCAATGTAAGGTGGAAGGAAAAAGAAACTTGGATCTATTGTGGGTCAGCAGAGAAACATGTCACTAATATGGGTAGTTAAATATGTTTCAATACATGAATTGAACTACAGAATCCCATTTTTGCAGGAAAAATGAGAAGTTCACCCAGACACAGTGTATTCAGACTTGAGAAGATTCCAAATCTCCTGAGATGTTTCCTCATCTTATGTTCCTTAATTTCCCTATGTTTTCAGAGAAAAATTGAGATGGAACTTCTGCTGCTCACAGACCAGAGGTGCTAGCCATAACCAGATGACATGTCTTTGCACTGCTGACCTTCTATTTCCTGAGCAGAGGAACTAAGAAGTCAATGGGACCAGCGTGCTAGGAGAAATCACAGCATCACAGAATGTTAGGGATTGG
>NW_010341069.1:0-481 GCF_000700745.2 Antrostomus carolinensis
TCCAATCGAGGCCATTCTGGGATTCTGTGAGATGTGAAACCGATGTATGCAGAGAGCAAGTCTTTTTTTCAGAGCTGCTGAAGCAGCACTTCTTTTTCTTGACAATTTACACTGGATTTTCACTTCAACCACAGCGGGATCCTGTACCATGCACACTGCAAAGCCTCTTCAGGCTCAGTCCTCACTAGGCTGGGGTAGTCCTTAAGGATGCCCTTTAATTCCTAAGTGCAGATTGCTTGTAGGAGACTGCAGAATTTGCTAAGCATCAAGAAGAGAGATAGCAATGTAGGACAGTTCTTCCTATCATCATGGACTACTGAAATAAATTCTTAATATTCAGATAACCACTGAATAACTTCTACATTTTACCGAATCACAGAATTGGCTCGATTGGAAAAGATCTCTAAAATCAAGTCCAATCATTAACCTCGCACTGATAAGTCCCCTAAGCATGACTAAACCATGTCCCTCAGCACTATGT
>NW_010341070.1:0-204 GCF_000700745.2 Antrostomus carolinensis
TCGCAGATCAGGGGACACGGGGATGAGACAGCCGGTACCGGGCACCGGGAATGGGGAGATGGGACTGGGACCCGGCACTGGGAACTAGGACTGGGACTGGGAATGGGACCCGGCACTGGGAACTGGGACTGGGACTGGGAATGGGACCCAGCACTGGGAACTGGGACCCGGCACCGGGAACTGGGACTGGGACTGGGACTCGGT
>NW_010341070.1:370-580 GCF_000700745.2 Antrostomus carolinensis
GAGGGGACGGTGACTGGGCACTGGCACTGGGACGTGACACTGGGGACTGGGACCCAGCACTGGCACCAGCTGGAGCACCAACACTGGTGGCAGGGACTGGGACCCGGTACTGGTGGTGGGATATGGCACTGGGGACTGGGACGTGTCACTGGGACCCAGCACCAGGAACTGGGACCCAGGACTGGCACCAGTATGTGGTGGGACTGAGGA
>NW_010341071.1:0-432 GCF_000700745.2 Antrostomus carolinensis
AGGACACAACGTGATGGGGGTTGAGTGTGGGAATGCGGGCAGGGATGGGCAGGGATGTTGGGATGGGCAGCTGGTGAGGTGGGTGTTGGGATGTCACTGAGGGATAACTGGGGATGGGCAGTGGGGATGCTGCGGGGAACGAGGACATCTCTTCCCGAACCCTGCCTGAGGCTCCTGACCAGTGCTCCCAGGAATCTGCAGCCTCAGTTGCTGTGGGGTGCGTGGTGGGACGTCCCCCAGGGATGCCGTCATGCTGGGCTCAAGCCTTCACCAGTGCCCAAGGCTCGGTGGGCGACTCAGGGGGCACTGACTTAGAGGACAGGATCTGGGGAGACCCGTCCTGGGCAGGGAGTTGGCATTTGGGGTCCCCAGGGGAGGGTGAAGCAGCCCAAGCCCTGGCTTTGTGTGGGTTGAGGCCATTGCTGGGCGGGC
>NW_010341071.1:528-1323 GCF_000700745.2 Antrostomus carolinensis
CCCGAGTCTGCAGCGGTCCCGGATGCGGGGTGCCCAGCCCCTCCGGTGGTGTTGGTGCCAGCCTGGACTGGCACCAGGGTTGGTCCTTCTCCAGCCCTTGGGGCATCAACCCTGCAGAAGAAAACTCCATCTGCGGCACTGGGCTGCTGGGATTTTTTGGAGCTGGCTTTTTTTGAGGGTTCTGCAAAAAGTAAAGTCCGAGGGGTCGGCTGTTGCACCGTGGTGGGGTTGACCATCTACAACCATGGGACTGGGCTTTCCTAGGCCAGGACTTGCTCTTGCCTGGCCACAAGTCACTTGGTCACTCACCATGGTTCTCCTTCAAGCCATGATGGTGGGTCTTCTTGCCAGAATTGCCACCTCCTGTCCCCTCCTGGGTCTCCCCCATGGCCAGGAGCTCTTTGGCCCCTCACCAGGTGGTGCCCCTCATCACCCCAGCCTCTTTTGGCCAGTGTTGCCTTCTGCTCACTGTGCACCTGCACATGCCCTTTTGTGCTGCATTTCCAGCTGTGGTGACATTTCCCAGCCACACAAGGGTGTCCGTGTCTGAGGAGCACTTGTCCAGGAACAGCTTCAAGTGGCTTCTTCATCACCTTGGCCTTTGGGGCTGGTGCACCAGGAGAGCATGCTCCTGGGGCTGGTGGCTTCTCCAGGGGCTGGGTGATGCTGGGTGGGCACAGCCTCGGAGCTGGTGGTCTTAGGGCCATCAGGGAGCAGCCAGGGAACCTCCGCAGGACTCTGAGCTGGCAGGATGAAGGGTCTCTGGGGTGCCAGTCCTGTGTCCCATGGAGGACA
>NW_010341071.1:1365-3420 GCF_000700745.2 Antrostomus carolinensis
TGGACTGGCCATGGCTGTCCATGTGTCTCTGAGCACGGCTGCCCATGGAGGTGTTTGTTTGGATGTTCAGCTGTTGGGGTTGGGGATACTCAGGGCAGCTCCCTCAGGCCTGGTGAGAGGGGGGCATGACAGGGACCACTTAGGAGGGGTGGAGGCAGCTGCCATGGTGTGTCACACTGAGACGGGGTGGTGAGCGTCCGGGGAAGTCCCCTGAGCTGTGGGAGGTGACTGGTGTCTGTCGGGCCGTCCCCTTCCCTGTGCCTGCTCCCTGTCCCCGCTCAGGGGGTGGTGAGCGTCCGGGGAAGTCCCCTGAGCTGTGGGAGGTGACCAGTGTCTGTTGGGCCGTCCCCTTCCCTGTGCCTGCTCCCTGTCCCTGCTCAGGCCAGGGACGGAGATGCATTTAACTCAATTAGTGCCCAGGCCCTGGCAGCATTGGCACGGCTCGTGCCCGCCCTTGGCAAGGTGTCCCTGGGCTGGCAAGCCCTGCTGTGGGCCACACAGGGTGCCGTGAAGCCCTCGGAGGAGGTGTCCCACCCCACGTGCCTGTGTCCTCCTCTGGGTTCCTCTGCCACCACCCCGGCTCCTGCCTGCTCCTGGCATCTCCCCATGGGCAGTGCCCCTTCACCGGGCTACGGAGAGGCAGAGCCCCTGCGAGCAGCACAGCCTGGCTGCCACCCCTCTGGATGTCCTGGCTGTCCCTTCACGCTGCGTGGCACTGCGGAACGCCTCTCCCGTGGCTCCCAGCAGCTTTAGCCTGGCTTTCTTATTAACCTTTAATGAGAACAAACGAGCTGGCATGAGCCCTGGCTGTGGGCGCATAGCCTGGCCGTGTGCCGGGCACCGGCTCCACATGGCTGCCAGCGTGGTGAAGGCTTTGCTGGTGGGTCCCAGGGTGGTGCTGGGTGTGATGCTTTCACCCAGCAAGGGGGGAAAAGCTGGGCAGTGCCCCCCTGCCCATGGCATTGACCCCCAGGGAAGTGCCCCCCCTGCCCATGGTAGCCGCTGGGTTGGGGCTCTGCCTGTCAGTGGGGAGACCATCCTGTCCAGGTGAGGTAGGAGACATGGTCTTCATGGAAGTTCTTGAAGGTTGGGGTGGAGATGGGTCCCCCCACACCATGCTTTGCAGTGTGCCAGGTTGCTGGCTCCTCTCCATGCCCATGGCACTGGTGGGGAGGCTGCAGGCAGGCAGGTGACCAGACACCTCTGTTTACCAGCATTGGGATGGTTTTTCCTGGAGCCAGCCCAGTTTCACCAGCTCTTCCCTCAGCTGCTCTTCCAGTGGTGATGGTGCCAGACACCCACTTGGACACCCACCCAAGCACCAGGACAAGATCGTGTCCCTGGGACACAGTGCTCTTTGGTGGCACTGCTGCAAGCCCCAGCTCTCCAGCTGGCTCTGGAGCCATGTGCATGGGTGCTATGAGGTGCTACAAGGTCCCATGGGTGCTACATGGGAGCTCCAGATGCTTCTCTTCCCCTATGCAGGGACCAGCAAGGAGGGGACCAGCTCTGGGCTGGTGAAGCAGCCCCACTACTGGCTCAGCCTCTAGGGAGGGGGTTAACTGGGGGTGTACCCCATCTCTGCGAGCACCCCCCCAAGTCTCTGCCCCCATTCTTTTCCTCCTGGACCTGCTCTGACCTCGCTCTAAAAGCAGCAGCAAACAGGAAAGGAGCCTGGGAGGGAGGTGTCTCTTCCTGCCCTGGTGACGTGGTGACGGCAGCTGGTCCCAGTCTGGATGGGGCTGGACACTCCAGCCTCCTGCGTTGGAACTGGGGTGGGGGGACAGACCTGGGTACGCCAGGATCAGGACCTGTGCAGGGACCCACAGCACTGCAGGGGGGGCACATCTGTGCCACAGAGGATGTTTAGGGCATTTCTGGGGTTTCTGCCAGGGATTTGTGGGGCCAGGAGGGGCCCCCAGCCACTGGGGTTGGCACGGAGGGTGGGTGGCTCTGCCTCACTGCCCCGGGGGAGCTGGACCCCCGTGGGGAGCTGGGCACCCTTGGTTCCCCCATGGGAATGGCACCCAGCATCTTTGGAGAGCTCTGTGAGGA
>NW_010341072.1:0-1029 GCF_000700745.2 Antrostomus carolinensis
AGGCCCAGCTCTCCAGCCTGTCCAGGTCCCTGTCACTGTACAGTTGACACCCATTATGTGTCTGTTTCTGGCTGCCTCCTTTCCTTCAACTGGTAAAGTGGAGGAGAAGATGACTTGGGCACCAATATTTTTCACTCACATCCCAGGGTTTTATAGTCTTCCCTGACTTTGCTCAGGTTCTGGCTTGTGGTGTCTCATGCCCACAATCTTCCAGTCAGGTATACTGGAAAGGTGGAGATGGATGGATGGATAAAAATGGCATTAACCCAGCAGAGACAGACCTTTCTCTTCAGTTCTCTAAAGACAGAAAAACACCCTCCCTCAGTTTCCAAATGACATTTCCTTCCAGGCCTGGGGAATTATGAGAAACCAAAAAAGAATGCAAAGTTGTATTTAATGACTGTGCAGAGCAGCTTCCAGCTGGGTTGGGTACCTCTGGCCAAATATGGAACCAACATCAAAAGAACAGGAGCCCAAAGATTACCTACAAGCAGAGCAAAGCAACCACGCAAACACCACCAAGTGAAGTGAAATCATCTCACTGGGATTTAACATTCGTGCAGGCGGAAACAAAACAAAGTAAAACAAAACAACTTTTTTCTTACAAGTGGATAAACTTTTTATTATTTAAAGACAATTTTATTTTTCAGCATTTCCACTGTTTCTGGTTCCTTCACACACATGAATATTGCATAAAGACAGGGAGGAGAACTTGTGTTAAAACAAATCAAATGCCCAACACTTACGTTGCAAAAATGAGATACATACAATCTGTCCAATATATACAGCTGCATGAAAACAAATATGCATACTGTATTGTCAACTCTAACTCAGAATATCCAAATGTGGCTGTAACTAATAAAACTGATATTCAGTAACTCCTAAGACCTCCATGAGGTCTACCCACTCCCACAGTATTTAAAAATAAAAAAAATTGGAGAGCAATTGCTCATCATCTGATTTTGGTGGTTACCCATTAGCATTCTCCTCATTGGGAAAGTAACTCTCTTTTCTGTTATCGGGGAGGGG
>NW_010341073.1:0-29449 GCF_000700745.2 Antrostomus carolinensis
GGGGTTGGTGATGGGAGGGGGAAATTCAGAAGTCTTTAGCTGAGGTCATGAAACACACAAGCAGATTCCCACACCTGCCTCTGAAATGCCACACAGTTCACAAAATGGAATAGTAAATAAGCTGAATATTGTCAGTGTATATTGTATTTTACACATAAAAAGATGGACTGGCTCTGGAATTCTTCTTACAAAGTTCAAGTACACTGTGAAGATCAGCTGGGTTTTGAGATTCTAATACATACACAAAGCCATTGCTATGATGCACATAAGCCTTTTGCAGCCTACGACCCAGAAATAAACACAAAGCCAAGATTATTTTTTTTTTAAAACCAGTTTACAACACAAAAAAAATCCTGACTGATAAATTCGACTGACCAAATTGAGGAAAAGCTGGGGATATCAGCCTTCTGAAAGCTCTGAAATTGCAAATTTGGAAGGCAAGAAGTAAGGTACTCTAAATCCGTAATAACAAATAAAATCTTCAGTACAAACACACTAAAATTAGAAAACAAGATAGCTTAAAATTATTTAGACAACTCCTAAACTTTCACTGGGGTTCAAAAGTGCATATTATTAAATACTCCAGCCCCTAAAAACCTTAAAAGACTAGTACATCAAAACAAGCCACAGAAAAGTCTTTCTAGTGGGGCGCAGCACTGAAAACTCTGGTAATGAATAAGACAGAATGATCACTTTAAAAAGCGATGCTTAGTATACAGAGAAAGTGTTTGGTAAAGGGGATTAGGAGGTTGTTCCCAGGTACCTGAAAAAATAAGGTAGGGAAAAGGAAGAACAGAAGAAGGGACCAATCTAATCACCACATGAGAAGACCACAGCAATGGTTTGACAATGAAGGCAGCTGAAGGCAGATTCTGCAGGAAAAAGAACAACAAATCATGTGAGCTACAACACTGCAGATCAGAAATTATGTCATTGTGGCATGACGTCTCAAAAAGCAGCACGCCACGAGATTACAGTTGGTGACATCAGGAAGACAGAGGATGGAAAGTTCTGTCTTCATGAACTCTGTGAGCAAGGTAGTAGTGAGGCAAGCAAGAGGACACACCAGGGAAAGACAGCAGGGGAGAAGTCAGGGATAGGGGTAACTTTGGAAATCATCCATGGGTTGGTGACAGTTTAGGGTAGATATGAGCAGATTTTTCCATTTGTGTTTCCTTTGAGAAACAAGACTGTCAGTTGTTCAAAGGGAAAGGTAAATGAGTCAAAGGAAGAAGGAAAAGACTTGAGAAAAGGATCTCAGAGTAGAGAGAGGTGCAATGCAGGAAGAAAAAGGAGTGAATTTAAGGTTAACATCACAGAACAGAGATTGCAAATCAGGTGAAAAAAGAAATGGTATAAAGAGGAGTGAAGAAAGAGGAGGTGGCAACAAGGTCAGAGGAAAAGAGGGAAAAAGAAATACTTGATTCAGCTGATATTTTAGTCTAGCTTCTTATTGGATGAGCTTTGTGTAACCCAGCTGTCCATAAATGAAGTTGCCTCTTCCCATCCCAACAGCTTTTGAACACACTGGTCAGCTTCAGTGAAACTCCAAATCTTGAAGAAAGTAAAATTATTTGAAATTGCACAGAGATGTGTGTTCAGGTAAAGGAGAAATAAATTTGTGATTCCTAACAGATGAAAGGCTATAACATGAATTCTTCCTTATTATTGCTTCCTGATTCACCAAAGAATTGGTATGAAACTCCAGCTCCATACCAAGCAGAAGTCTTCAGTGAAACACAGGCCGTCTAATAAACCTGGGTTAACCAACTCAAAGGCAGAGGTCCACAGGACACAAGGCTTCCCCAGCGGCAATGCTCTATGTTCAGTGCTTACTTGAACTTGCAAAGCAACTGACTAAATTTCTGTATGAAGAAGGCTGGAGACAAAGAGAAGCATGAAGAACTGATAGTGAGAATCAAGGGTGAAGGTAGACTTGAGTACAGCCAGGAGCCTGGATGGTTAGAAATACACGGTGGCAGCTTTCTTATGGTACAGGTCCAAGAAAAAATGTGTGAAAGTAAGGGTAGAGCAAAGACAAAGACAAATAAAAATAAACCAAATAGTCCAAAAGGGCTCAGGAGAAAAGGGTAATATTCTTCAGAGAAAGAGTAGAAACTGGCAACATAGAGGTTTCTGAGGCTGTCTCTCGTGTTGTGGTCACGTACTGCTGTCATCCAGCATAACATCTCTGTTGACCTGAAAGCTCAGGCAACTTTCAACAGCAAGTGACTGTCCACCAAAGGGATCACTGGTTGACTCAGTGGTCTCATCATGTTCTTTGGCAGCTTCTGGCACTCATTAAGGAAGTAGATTCAATCAGTGGAATAGATTCAAAAAACCCCAGTCCAACCTGTTGGAAGAGCTGGCATCAACGAAACCAAATATTACCAGTCTCAAGCAGCCAAGTGACTGCTCTGGAATCTTATTATTTCTCACAGACTTACAGGTTTTGTATGTAACAATTTTTTTTTCTTTTAACAGCAGCTATTTCTAAGTGCTGAATTACCCCATCTTGCAAATTAGCCAACAAATTAACATGTTTTGTTGTTGTTGAATAATGGCTAACATGTTACAAGATGGATTTCTTCATGTATTTTGACAAGTGTGGTCTTGCTTTAATTATTTATGAAAATGTTTTGCAGCATGCCAATACAAGCCCTACAGTATATTTTTGCATATTTTTCAAAAATAATGAAGTCTTAGGGCCATGTGACCTCTCTGCCACAGTCTGTGCTTACAGGGAATGTGTGGGTGAGCAAATGACAACACCATATGTGTGTTAGCATCTGTGTACGATGAGATTTCCTACTTAATGAAATAAGCTAGGGTATAATTCTTACTATAGTTCTTCCTAACAGACACTTAAATTTCAATAGTTTTGTGGCATCTAAAAGAAAAAAAATACAGAAATTATATCCAAGGAAAACCTCAACATCAGAAAGAGATTCTAAAACTGAGGTGACCTTAAATAGTTACTTTCAATACTTCAGTATCTACGGTTATAAAATATGGGAGAAAGAAGACTCTAATCCTAGTTTCCTGCCTAATGACATATATCCAGGACTAATGATATTTTACGTCACTACAAAAGGTCAGTAGCACGGAAGAAGTTGCAGGTTCAAAGGATAAAATAAAAATGTCTAACTGCACAGTATCTGAAAAATATTCTAATGTTTCATACAAATAAACCAGCAAATTGCCTTTTACTAATTTATTCTAGTTACTTTATTTATATGGATGTAGCACCTGTCATACTTTCATCAGACATGAGAATCTTCACTGTACTAAGCCCTACACAACTATTTTAATTTGATGGATTAAAATCATAAGTCTTGTTTAATTATTACGAAAGAACATTGTGTTAGGGTGCCGTTATGAATAAAGTTAACTATGAAAGCATTTGTCCTGTATCTTTAGTTAACTATGAAAGCGTTTGTCCTGTATCTTAGTTAACTATGAAAGCATTTGTCCTGTATCTTTAGTTAACTATGAAAGCATTTGTCCTGTATCTTTTCTTTAGCATTTTTAGCACTACCTTCTTCCTTGCACATACCCCATTCACCGTGTGTACACCTCTAATTACTGCCAGACACACATGGTTTAGCTGACATTGCTTCTCTGATGCATCTCTAGTCTTTAGACATTCTCTGCTTTAGAACAGCATATCGTATTACCGCCTCTTATGGACAGCCAATTCATGCTCTGACAATCACAGCACTGCAAAGCAGCTAGCAGATGTGCCAGCACTGTAGTCTGCCAGGTTAAATTTTGCGAATACCAAGCTGCTCATCCTCAAATTCCCAATTTTATTTGAGATTAGTTAGATAGAGACTATGCCAAAAATTTCCAGAGGATCAGATCCTTTCCCCAGATTCCACCCCTGTGGATATACAGATGTAGCAGCACACAGAAAAAGCCAGTGTGAGAGCAGACAATGACTGCGGGAGTTCTCAGTTTATATCTGACCTACAGATGGACAGTGAAGAGTCTCAAAGCATTTTCACTTTATTCTTTGACTATCTCTGCATCTATGATCAAATTCTCATGTTAGTCAATACTTACAGAAGTCCCTGAAAAACCTACTTTGGCAGAAGTTATAAAGGGAAAATAATTCCAGGCACAATAGTCATTTACTTGGCTGATTCATGAATCAGAATTAATTCACTCCAGAAAAGTACAGGTGTCTTTGGAGACAATCAAGTCACACCAAACTTCATTGCTTTGCCCCTCTCTAAAATGAAATGGGTCCTATAAAAAGAAAGGGAGATGATGGCACTCACCTTGCATCCTTCACAAGCACTGACACCATAGTGATATCCGGATGACTTGTCTTGACAGACAAAACAGGGCTTGTAAACTCGAGGGGGTGGAAGTGGTGACGGAGGGCTTGGAACAAGTTCCTCAGAACTGGTGCTCTGAGTTTCAACTGCTACAAAAGAAAAGAGAAATACAATTCAATGATTCACAGAATAGCCTCGATTGGAAAAGACCTATAAGATCATCAAGTCCCAGTCGTTAACCCAACACTGACAAGTCCCCTAAACCATGACTAAACTATGTCCTTAAGCACTGTCTCTGGATGACTCCAGGGATGGGGACTCCACCACTGCCCTGGGCAACCTGTTCCAATGCCTGAGAACCCTTTCAGCAAAGATATCCAATCTAAACTTCCCCTTTATGGAAGTTTAGAAATGGCAACTTGAGGCCCTTTCCTCTAGTCCTGTCACTTGTTACTTGGAAGAAGAGACTGGCTTTCACCAGTCTGTAGCTTTCTCTACATTGTTTTTACATAACTGATTGTTTACTGTATTACAACTATCAAACTGGTCCATCCTTGTATAATAAACGTTAATTTGTCTTCCCCAGCAAAATTTAAGGGGAACTAAAGTAAGCTCAGTAGTGACAGGACTACATGTTATAGCCTCAAGAGCTTATTTTTAAGTAGTCAATCATTTTTCATGATCATTTTTCATGTTTTCATTCAACACCACAAAAACTTCAGCCCATGTCAGATATAGGGCTTGAATCTCTTACCAGGCTCCAAAAATGAACAACTTGGGTTTGTGTTCGTTTTAGCCTATTGAATTGCAGAGGATCCATGATGGATATCAACCTTTAATGGGAAAATGCTTGTGGCGTGTACCCTTCCAATCCACACCTAATTTTGGGAGAGCTCTTATATCTCTTGCCTTTTTCTACAGAAGGTAACTCTTACAATGGGCAATTCTGCCACAGCAGGATAGCGGCACGCATCAGGACATGCATCAGGATGTATGTAAGGAGACAAAACTACCTGAACAAGTAGTCTCTTTTTTTTTTTTTTATCTGTAAAACTTGCACAATCCAGCAACACTTCCTTACCTACCTTAAGACCTGTAACATCAGAAAACCTCTCTGAGAACAAGCTACTTGCATATTATGACACATCCCTTTATTGCCTTAATATTTCTAGACAGTCATTTGTTTTGAACCTGCTGAAAAGCCAACGATCCCTTTCAGGGAAAGGACATGAAAGCTCTACTGTGCGAGATACGACATGCGAACGACATCCTTCCAAAACATCTGCATTAGTTTTCTGTGATATGCTGTCATCATTCCTCACATTTATTGTAGATGTGCAATACATTTTCATGTTTCACCTAGCTGTTCTGCTGCTTCTTAGATAAATCCCTCTAACTTTTCAACAGATATACAGAAATTACAGGACCTGTGAACTCAGATCTATCCAGAAATATTAGGCACTATCAGCAGAGTTAAATCTCAAGAGTACTAACAGCAGGCCCTAAGGAATATTACTCAATGGAAAATCTTAGACAAGATTTACTGTACATGATATTTTTCAGATTACAAAGATGATACATCTGTATTAAACTCATAATTCATTGTCAACTTGTGTTCTGCAAAATTCACAGAGGGCATCACGGAGCATGATGCAACTTCTGATTACTTGTGAGAGAAGGGCCCCTTTCTACCATTTTTTACTTGGGTAAAGCTACCATCACCTTCAAGGATGGACATTTCTTGAGAAGAAAATATATGCTAGAGTGAAGTGTTAAAGGCTCTGATTCTAAGCAAAGAAATATCTTTCCAGAAGGAACAATTTATTTATATCTCTAACAATAACGATGTTGTGAAGAAACAGAAAAGTAAAACAACACGGGGGTCCATAAATTGTGATGTTAAGACAATGTCCAGAGCTATACTTATCTTTTTCAGCATTAAATTCACTGAACCTTTGCAAACCAAAAATATGCAGGTTCCTACTGCATTAAGCAAACTTTAATTAAGTTTTTTCTTAATGTAAACAAAGATGAGAATGATCATTTCTTTTCAACCGTAAATTTTGGTCTTTAAGAGAGTGCTCTGTTACTGATGTCTGCATAGTCATCCTGCTTGAATCAATAATCTATTAGAACTTTTAAATTAAACTTAGATTCATCAAATGCCCTTGAGAGGCCTCAAACATTATGTGCCCTATTTCATGCCTGTACATGAATTATGGTGGCTTCCAATCAGTCTGTGGAATGATAAAATTTTAGCCTGAAAATTCTAATACCAGCAGACAGACAAAGTGTTCCGTATTAGCTCATTCAACTTTCCCAGTCCATTTAAAAGGCAGTTTTTAGGCTCCCTATGGGAAGACAAGGTTGGGTCATTCAACTGCACTCCTGCAATCCTGCAATTTCAGTTTTGGGAAAGCAATCTTTGAGGAATAACACCGATACACTTCTGCTTTTTTGATTATTTCATCCTGAACAAGCTCTAGCATCCAATAGCAGCGTTCAAACCACGAACCATATGTACAACAGAGGTCTGCCAGGTACTGGCCAAGCATCAGGAATTTGTGATACCCAGAAGAGATTAAGCAATCAGATCAGTTCATAAATATACAACATAGTCAGCAACTGAAGAGCCGAAGATGCCGCTAGAGGAGTTTTTTCTGGACAATTTGAAAAGGTATTTGAGAAGGAGAGAGCCAATGTAAACCAGAAGACCTTCCTTAAAACACCCATATATATAGATATATGCCACTAAAAGGGCTTAATCCATTCAATGTACTACTTGCATCAGCTGAACAACTGTCTAGAGAGGTGGGGTTTTTTTGTAAGAAAACCTAGTTTGGGAACATTCACTTTTGATCACAGGCAAGATGTTCAGCTTTCTGGAGAAAGCCTGAACTCAGGTTACACATGCTCGACTCTTACTCTGGCTTCAGACTTACTATTCTTCGTTGGATTTAGGCTTTTTAACTCTTTATTTGAAAATGTATGTACGCCAGCATGGATGAGAAGAAATGTGGTGCAGGTATCTGTAGCAATTCACGCACAGCAAGAATAAAGAGTTATTTCTGTATCATGTCGGTGGCTAGTGGAAGCATGACAGCAGAACCCGCTGTCTCCTACGCATGTCTGCACATGCCAGGTGGAAAAAAGAAAGGATGGGGGGTGGCCAGTTGACATTTCCAGAAGAGGCATTTTTAAAGCGGTCTTAAAATTTTAGAAAGAATTAAAAGAAAAAAAAACAGAAAAAAAAAGTAATTTCTTTCCATGCCCATGCCCCGCTGTCTTGTCCTGTGGGATGTGACACTTCAGGGTCCCTGCTCACCTGAGAAAACAGAGCCTCAGTGCTGTCACCCAACACCTGAATGCTGCTTAAGCACACAGGGACTCTCAAACAATCGGTCATTTCACAATTCCTAAGATGGCTGAAATATTTCTAAAGGCTAGATAAAGCAGCAGATAAGATCTTTAAAAGCACAGCGTGCTTTGTGAGAGCTAATTTACTGCCAGCTAAACCATGTTGACAGATGGAGAAGGTCTTTTACTTTGCGACCAACTAGAAGCAGGCAGGCACTATGAAATGCCTTGCATTTTGCTAGAAACTGAGATTATTAAGCTTGTATGTTAATGCACACTTTGGACAGTTGAGTCTTAAAAGAATAAGAAGTTATAAAGCAAATGGCATTTCCTGGATAGCCTCAAGGGAATTTTGAATACTGAGCTCAGGGTCCCTGGTGGGAAGCAGCAATTTCAGCTAATTAGGGTGAATAGCAAAGTGTTGCATTTGGTCAAAACATTCTGTTAACCCTCATTTTTGTTGGCACCAACAAGAGTCTGGATTTTTTGCCTCTTTTTTTTTTTTTTTGTGAATTCACTGCAGGATAGCAAGGCACACAGCTCACATACATTAGGCAGAAAGTCAAAGGAAACGCCAAAGTTCAACTAAAGTACAAGTAATTAGAACCAGATTCTCTGCTGCTTGTATGTGTGCATTTGATTGTAGAAGTTATTTATAAGCCTCCAAACATTTGAAAAAATAACTATATACTGTAGATCATTTAATTTTTATGTCTCGTCTGGAAAAAAAAGTCTGCTTTTAATCATCATCCAGGAAAGAGCCAGGAACTGGGAAAGTGGGTCTCAATTGTTTCAATACAAATTTATCTCTTTCATGTGCCACATAAAACTATACTATAAAATTAAATCCAAAATATCATTGAATCAGCCCCTCCATCCAATTTTTTTTTTTTTTTTAATAAAAAACTTATTTGAATTTGTCATGCTTAAATAGTTTGCATTGTTACCAAGGTTTTTTTTTTTAAACTGTTGTTTGGAAGACAGACAAGGGGAGAAGAAAAAAAAAGGAGTGAGAGAGAAAGAAAACATTATTGTGGAGACTTGCCAGCCTTGACTTAGTAACCTGGCCATGACCCTCCAGCGAGTGTGTGTTTGACCCGGTCACACATGACTCTGGCTGTGTACTGTTGCTGGGTTATAAGACCCAGATATTTTTACCATATATACAACAGGTGGGGATCACAGACAACAGAAAGAGGAAAACAAAGTCTTCCCTTGTGCAAAGACTCCCATTTTCTCCTTTGCAAAGAAAACAACACAAAGCAAAGAAGTCGTGCTACTATTTCACATATTAGCGCTCGCTGTGCTGGATCGCTGTTTCACCCAGGAGCTGATGGCACGGAGGTGGAGTGGGCTGAGGCAGGAAGACACAGGAAGAGGCTCAGGGGAAGCCATGTACAAATTGTTAATCAATGCAGAGCAAATTACCAAACTGTAACCACAATAAAAAATTTTTCCTCATCGAGGTTCAGGAGGGAAGGCTTTTTATTACAAATGAACATGACATACTTGGATTAAAACACAGACTGCCACAATAACTACAGGTTGAGATATTATCATCAGGATTTTCAGAAGTACTTAAGAAAGTATGTTTTCCATATTTGAGTGTTTCTTTTTTATTATTTACGTCTTGCTAGCTGCACATACCTGCCTTAAAGCCATGATGCTAAATATAAGTTACTCAATTTAAATTATTGACTACAGTTTTTCCAGCTTTAATTTTAATCAAGTCCTAGTTCATCTCTACAAGACTGTCTAGGTCTTTAAAAAAAAAAAGGTATTATTTGGGCTGAAAGCCAAAAAACCCTCTAAATCTTCAGGTTTGCTTTTAGTCTGAAAAGGGGAATTCCCCTTTCAACAGGGATATCAGAAGATGAAACTTTATGACCTGTTTTCTGCTTGAGGGTATCCAATCCAAAATGATCCTTTTCTGTTCCTGTAAAAGCTAAAAGAGTATACCACAGGTTTTCACTACGTGCCGCTCAGGATTCCTACAGTGTGATTAAAATAAAAAAGCTAGTGAGAAGTAGAGGTTATGGAGCTCAGGAGCCCAATCAGCAAGGTCTTCCTAATGGACAAACTGCACACAAGGTCACCTGAAAGGTGCCTCAAACCAGGTCACTTTCAGAGCCATGCTTGGGGCACAGGCTGCTGCTGCCAACAGCTATCTCAGACAAGGTGCAAGCCCCAACAGGCACAGCTGAGCTGGCAGAACTGCCCTAAAGCCCAAGTGTTTTTGCTGTTACGACTCTTGTCGGTGAAAGACCGATAGGGACAGCTGGCTTCTGTCCCGTCGCATCTGGGAGAAGAGGGGTCCTTCTGAACTCTGCCCTCTGCCTCCTGAGTACAAGAAGCAGTTAAGCACATTCTCTGCTCTGATATCCTTACCCTAATGAAGCTCCAAGTACAAATTTGGCCATTGCTCCACTGCAGGCAGACATACCATCAGGACAGTGTTTTCTTCCCCCACCCTTTTGCATCTCATGTATTTAGAGAGTACACTATTATGGGCAGGGTCTCAAAACAGGCTGCACAGTAACTGATGCTGCAGGACCTTCAAGCGTTGCTCCAATGCAAATAACGATAATGATCGTGATCCTGCCAAGTCAAAAGGTGTTTGAAAGAATGAACCTTGAAAGACCTCCATAACCTTGAGGGGTGCCATTACCTGCAAAGCAGGTCTTTGGAGCGCTTTCATTTTTACTATTTAGCATTTCAGCGTTAAAATGCAGACTAACTTCAAAGGATGAGTCCCCCCCCCAAAAAAAAACCAAAACCAAAAACTTCTTCATATTCAGCAAATGCCTTTGCTGTGTGCATATCAACTTGTATTTGCCAACTGGAACAGCAGAAAATAAGTGTTTACACTCATTTGCTTCGTCTCCCCCAGTTTAGAACTGGAAGAGAGTGAGCTGCATCATATTTCTTTGTGCCTTTCATCAACAAAAGTGCCAAGTTTCAGTTGCAAATCTGTAATGTTAACCAGCAGAGTCATGTAATGTAAGTCAGTTGAGTCAGTGGATACCAAGCTTGGCCAAACAACAGAAGTATAGCCCTTTGAAACCTTTATTCATATCAGGTGATTAGGGCCAGGAAATAAAGTTCCGCATCCTAATACCAGCATAGCAGAGCTATCCAGATTTGTTTGCAGTAAATCAGAAGACAACAGCATATATCTTTTGGTTATCCTTCTGTTCTAGTCTCATAATACAATTTCTGTTCCTTAGCAGCTAACTTCTTCATCTGTAGCCCAGATTTTACTATTCCCACAAGTATCCTCTATTGGTTGCCCAGTGAAGGGTGGGGATTTTTTGTGCAGCGTACTTTTTTCTTACGCTACAATCTGGCCTCTTAATTAGTCCATTTGTTAAGAATGCAAATTCAGTTACCTGACTTTACAGTGCTATTTATTAAGGCACTCCAGGGGTCCCACCTGCCAGCGCATCTTTCCAGGTGACATTCCTGCACAGATCACAACCACCCTGAGTGGCTCTCCCCGGGCCCCGCTGTCCCCACCATGCAGCACAACCAGCAGCGCTTCTGGTCCTGCTATATTTAGTAGCATAAAAGAGTCTGTTCTCTTCTACCTATCTGATTTACAAGCATGGTCCCTGCCACTCCAGTATGTAAATATCCTGTGAGCATTCATATTTTTATCTCTGTAACACCTAAGTGAGACAAGGGAAGAGCTATTTTCTTACGTTACAGATGGGAAACAGAAGCACTGACAGCCTAAGAGCTTGAATTGCTTGGGTCTTAAATTCCTAGAAGAATGCAAGCAGTACCAAACAGCAACTGAGAACCTAGCTGTAGCTCTAGCAGTACAGCCTTACATGTCCTGCCCCACGTTACACAATGAGATACACAACAGAGCAGGGAACTCCGTGAAGACTGTGCTCAGTCCCTCTAATGTGAGGGCTCTGAAGCACCCTCAAGTCTGTGTGTGCACCTCACTCATCTGCCAACTGCAAGGCAGGCCAGGGCTGGGTGCCTCTTCCCTGACAGCCACTGCTGCTGCTGGCAGGAACTTGGGAGAAATGATGAAAGGCTTGTCTTCATTTTCTGATCTCCACAGCCAGTTAAGAATCAACTTTCTCTAAGACTACCACACCATACATACAATGACACAGGAATGTGCTGGCAGATAACAGACCTGCCGTGAGAGAAGTCCCAAACCCTCTCCTAAAGGCCACTCAGCAGCAGCTGTGCACATGGGTGCTGTGTCTCACACAGGCATAAGCAACACCAGAAACTACCCCAAAAACCTCTCCTCTTGACTATACCATCTGAGCCAACACCAGCCTCATATACTGCCAAGACGTAAGTCTGAATCTACCATGCTAGTCTTATATATTGAACATACATTATCTGGATACCACCAATACGCCCTGACCATGTATTTCTGAATGAAAACACTCTGAAACTTTTTTCTGAAGCTGCTGCATTGTTTTGTTGTGTCCCATCGGTATTCTGGGTTGGGGGGGAACTGTCACTGCAACCACCTCTGGTGCTTCTCCCAGTAAAGCCAGGCCTTCTGGCAACTACATGCTCTACACACATACTTACTACAGCTAGCAGCAAAGGACAACGAGGAGGCTGCAGCTGCTCTGTAAGAGCACAGACATACTCTGTAAGTTTGCTCAGGAGGGTATTTTTCAAACAGCAGTAAGGTTTACCCTGGTTTGCAATGTCTGGTTCTCAAGCACCAGCTCCACTAAACCTGGGGGTAATATGCATAACTAACATAAGAGATTTGTGTTCACATCACCTTTTCAAAGAAAACTATACCGTTTTCCAAGCTGGTGGTTTTTTTGTGTTGTTTTTTTTTTTAAATTATATCAGCAATGCAGTTCTACATTCAGGTTTATGTGTCTGTGTAGCCAGAGAGATACAGTAACACCTGAACAAACGTGGAAGGAGGAAAGCTTGCCAGGATTAATTATATCAGAAGAACTGCATCTGGTTATACCTGTGTTACTCTGAGGACAGCGAGACTTAATGACGTGCTAGTAACTGAGAACAGGAATGTCTTTCGCTAAATAAATGGCCAGGCAGACACCATGAGGGAGCCAGGGTAAAAGTAAGTGTACAGACAGGATGGCTGGAGGGTTTGGCAGGCACGGCAGAATTTAAAGGGCAGCAGCTCATCCCTTTGTATTAGGAGCCTACCTTCAAAATGAGAAAGAAAATATGTTAAATGAAAAAAATAAATCATATAGAAAACTGAAGCAAAACATCCAAAAGATGCTAGTTCTGTAGTTTTTCAGGTCGGTGATTTTCTGCCTGGTCACTAACATGTAAAATTGCATCAGTCTCAAGTGAAAATTCTGCATTATTGCAAATCTGAAAAACAAGATCTTCCTTTAAATAAATAAATAAATAAATAAATAAATATATAAAAATAATTGTGTTATCATCTACATCCAGTTAGATTTTCTTTTGAAAATGAACTTATTACAAATCAGGCCCTGTTTGCTTCACCAGTGAACACCCAAGGTCAGATCCTCATCTGGAGTAAAGTGGCACAGGCAAAGAATCAGCATAAATATAGAGAGGAGGAGAACTCTGGCTTCTTTATTCTTTATTTATGAAAATGGAGCCTATTTCTGTGGCCTATTGATACAACTGTGGTGTCACAAATTCAGCATGTTTTCCCTGCAGGATCAAAAATAAGAAAAAAGGCACACTGTGAGGGGAAAAAAAAAAAACCCACTAACAAATAAAAGGAGACTGGTTCTTTTTCAGATCTGTTTTACAGTGTTGTCACCCCACCAATTCCAAGAAAGACTCCTGAATTGTAAACATAAACGAGAGAAAACTCAGATCCAGTATCTTCAGTAATAAATAAAAATGGCAAGGGAAATGAAAGTTACTACAATCTCTACACATACAGGTATTTTACTAATTTACTAGTCTCCATTTATAGTTATTAAATGTTTTACAGTGTTTTGGGAACTTTTATCTTCAAATCTTTTCAAGCATCTAAATGGAATAATTCAGCGTATTATACTAAAGGAATTATTTTATTTTTCAAAACTCACTTCCTATCCAGGTTGGTATTAGTTTTCAGTATTACTATGTCTGCCAAATATATTTTTTTTTATTTTTTATACATTCAACAGGTTCTTATGACACCATTCATCATCACTTTTTGCTGTGGCTTGAATCCAGCATGAAAATGAGTGTTTTAATATCTTTAATCATGTAATACTATTACACAGTTGTTCAGTACCACATGTACAAAATAAAACCATTGTGCTCTATTTAGAAATGCAATAAAACTGAGTTGCTGTGTAATATTTTACATACAATTTTATTTCTCAAATTTTAGGACCACTACCTCAGAACATTTTGATCTGTAGGTGTTTTTAAATCTTTGAGTTAACAGAGTGACTCAACAAGAGCCAATTCAGTGATCAAAACTACTTTAAGTAAGTATAGTAGCAGTTAAAATGCTTATCATCCCAATTAATTTGTATTACAGCCACACTGCTGGATATCACTAATTGATTTATATACCCTCCTTTCTATACCCATTTACAAGGGCTATTATGAACTCCATCATGTTTAAATGGGTTACATTAGAATAATATCTAGAAATTAAACTGCTGAGCATAAAATATTTAAGAACAGGTAAATTCTTCATTAATGGGTATGCTATCAATCCACTACAAATGGTCTATAACCTTTAAGGCAGTACATGGTACTAGTATTTCACTTTTTGTGGGCAGTTTGGGGTTGACTCCAATGATGAGCTCCACAACTATTTTAAATTGTTTTTAAGATTGCATATTATAGGCAACAATAAACACTTACAAATTAGTATTATACCATGCACAGCTTACTGCAAAGCATGGATTCTACAAACAAGTTAAAAGGCATACATCTGTAAATAATAAGTACGCTGAATTTAATGAATAAGGGCACTAAAAGAAATTGAACAGTAGGGGTTCAGCAATTAGAGTAACTGCCCATTTTATTAAAAATGTATTGTTTCCAGCTTGTGCTTTAGAAGGCTTTTATTGCTCTGCTAATTCCAAGTTTTGATTTCCTTAGAAAAGGAGGAAAAAAGGAGAAAGGAAAAGGAGACACCTTATTGTCTTTGACAGCCCCCCGTCACACAGCCACTCACCTTTTTTACAAGGCAAAAGACAACTGTGAAGCTTTATATCTCATTTTTGGGGACTCACTCTCAGGTCCTCACTGCAGACCTTTTTTTGGCGTTATGCCACCCAGAGGTATGACCTCTTTAGTCAGTAACATTTCATCCCACAACGCAGCTGGGACAAAACCTGCAAAAAAAACCAGCAAACCCCAGGCAGCCACCCCCGGGCCCTTTCCCAGAGGTGACGACCAAGCCTTTGGCAGAGCAGGCGGCAGTGCCTGTGTCCAGCTTCCCAGCCATGCTGCTGAGAAACAGGGCCATTTGCTGAAGCTGGCAAGGCTCGGGGACATGAAATGGAGCCGTGCGTTTCCTCCCGCTGCAGAGCAGCAGCCTAGCACAGCGGACAGGGCAGGGAGTAGCCTCAGAGGCAAAGGTGGCTTCTTAAACCGAGCAGATACCCCAGTACCTGTCTCCCATGCCCCTAACGTTATTGCAGTGAACTTCTGGGGTACCTCTGCTTGTATATTGATGCTTTACATCCACACAGTTTATTCCTGAGTAAATGTTAAGACTATTCTTTACATTAGCCTAATAGCACTCATGTTGCTGCACTGCTGCAACTGTGGGGGTATAATTAAAACAATCCATTATTTCCATTTAGACACGACACAGTAACAGGAAAAAATGGCTTTCATCACTTGAGCTTATCTGCAACTAGAAAGATGGTCAGACCAAACTTAACCTTTCCAACATCCTCCAGCACATATACACTTGCAACATCTGAGACCAAACCACCAGCAAACTCTGTCCTCCTTCATCCCCTCAGCACACCAGACCAGGACAATGCATTACTAGGTGCAGCTCACCTCAACATCTTTGATGCTAATGTAAGAAATGCAAGTTTACGGAATATTTAAGAACAAAGCATCACCATTATCTTTTGAAGTGGGCAAATAAAATATACAGTTTATCAAGCTGTAATGCTCGCCTGAGAGGAATTACAATATTTCTAAACTGGATACCTGTCAGACAAAAGATGGTAACACAGTAGGGAAGGTACCACGAAAAACTAAGACACTGCCAGACTTCCTCTTCTTGTAATTCAGAGTCCTTGTCATTGAGTTTATGTAAAATTTTATAAATATTTTTTTATTATTTTTATAGGTGCATTTTACTTTCCATCGGTGCAGTTAACCTGGCAAACATCCCATTTGCCCCTTTCACAGTACATGCAGCAGAAGCTGAAAGCTGGGAAGGAGCTTGGTGTCCCAGAGCAAAGAGGTATCAACACTGCAACTGTGGCTGAAAACACACCTCTACTCTCTGCCTAGAAGGCCAAAGATCAGTAAAATAAGACATACACAAGAGACTGGAGACACGATGAGCACTGCAACTGGAGAGGACGTTTTCCAGTATTCTGTTCTCCTGTTCTCTACCTGCAGTGGATTTTCCTACTAAACCCTGGGAGTGAGGAATGCCCATGATTTTACCTGTATGTCATCTGTCAGTACTATTCTCCCTCGGAAGAGAAAAAATTTGCCTACACACGCTGTACTGTAGGCAAACACATATGTGCTAGCAGCATTTCCTAGTCACCTGGTCTTCCTTATTCAATACCTACCTTCAACAGTGACTTGGGTTGTGTTTGCCCAGCTATGCTGCTCACAATTGACTGCAATATCCCAGCCTCACAAAGAGGGAAAATGTCAACTGTACTTAATACAGAATATGGCAAAAGGGAAATACTTTATTTTCAAAAAGCTGGACAAGCAACACTCAGTCCCGACACCTGATATCCCAAGAAACGTAAGGCAAAGCTTATGCCTTGAAAAACAGAAGTTACTTTTTTCAAGTGAGATTCACTTCTGGAAGAGCTCTGGCTACTACGCTTTAATAATTTTAAAATGTCTATATTATGATTATCCAATATCACACATATGGATATAAGTATGTTTCTCAAAACACATATTTTTTTAGGGAAAAAAACCTTTTCTTGACAGATTTGAGAAATTAGGGCCATCATCTTCTGTAGAAATTCAGCTCATTTTTAAAAATGCTTTCCTAGTTGTCACAGTTGGAAAGGTAAGTTATTAAATGTAAATTTATTCAGTGCCATATTCCCGAATTTGCTGAAGGACAGCTTTAGTGCCTCAGCTGATACCGAAAGGATTCTGAAGCCACAGCAAAGTATAATTGACAACACATTGAGGCTATTAAAAAAAAAATTGAGGATAGCACTGAAACTGCCTCTAAGACTATCCATTTCACTTTAAGGCCCAGAAAGCCTCCAACCTGTGGCACTGGTACTTCATGGAGTGACTTGTGACAAGGCAGAGCAGCCGTTTTAAGGAATAAGGAGAATATAACGGCAGGGAGTTGTTAGTTAGAAATAACTGTTTTTTATTTCTTAGTATTTGCACAAGTCTGACAACTCTAGAGCAGCATGTAATTGCCCCAAACTGTAATATACTTAGGTAAGTTTTCCCCAGAGTTAAGTTTAGCACAGGACACTTTCCTTTCTAAGGTTTGATCCTGTTTTGTCTCCCATGGATCTCTTGGAAAGTTTGGAAAATCTTATTAGTTCTTTTTCCACACTTTAACCCACCAGATATGACATGTTTGTCATCCAAAGATGACAATCTAAAAAAACCCAGTAATTAGAAAAAGAGAAACCTGTGAACCCAAGACATACTCTCTGAAAAAACTCACCTCTCCCCAGTTTACCCTGGGACCAACCCCTGTGGGCAATCCCAGTGCACAGGCAATCCTGCTGGGACAGGGGCACATTTGGGAAAGCTCTCACACCACCCAGGCACAGGGGAGACCCCACTGTTTCATGGCACCCCCGGCATTTGCAAACCAGTTTGCCTGATCACCGCCTTCTATTGTTTCCTGAGATAAGCAGGGCCCCAGTGAACAATTAAAGCTTTCAATAAATAATCTGTAAGCACATTCATTTGATTTACTGTTATTTGATACAGCAGTTAGTTTCAATGGGGCAGTTACTATTGATCACATAAAGTACTACAGACAAACATGAAACACTTCCAGAACTCCATGGATTATTACTCTTTATCTGCCACTCATCTGAGTTACTTGTAATGGTTGTGAAATTTAAAATCAATAACAACAATTAGCGTTCTGTACACTCTCAGGACTGAATCATGTGAAATATATTTTGTTACAAAAATGAAAGGCTGGAGAGCTTGCAAACATGAAAGACTCTTGCAAGTATCAAAACTCTAAAATAATCTCTCCTGGTATTATAAAGCATTCAATAGAAGGGGCAAAGAAAATAAAAAATTCACTATTTTAAATGCACCTGCAAGCATACACACAATTATAAAAGGGTATTAGTAAGATCTGAAAAGTAAATTGAACAGATTTAGGAATACAACTTTCAATTAAGCTAGTGAGAAAGAGGCACCAAATTTTTCCTTAGAAAATTCCACTACAAGCCCTACAATTTCATACTCATCCTTGACCTCGACAGAAGTTTTGGGCTCTCAACAATAGCAGGACTTGCTCCTATGTAGGGAATTGAAGACATAAGAAAAGGTCTGACTCCTCTTCCCACTAGCTTTTACCAGAGACTCTATCACAAAAAAAAAAAGTATCTAAATGTAAGAAATGAAAGTAAAATGAAATTAATAAAGATGGAAACTGATTGTAAGGGTTATATGTTGAAAATCACCTTTTCTCTTAGCTAACTTCAGATTCATATAAATTAGTTGTGAATCTAATGAAATGCATGGAAATAATAGTATTTTGAGATGTCTACTAGAGTAATAATTCTAGATAATTAAAATGCAAAGGAATAAGAGAAATGTTTTATCATTAAACTGTAACCAGAGCTCTGTGTGAAATCATCCATTCAGAAGACTTGTTTTTCATCAATTATTTGTTATTTATCTGATGTAAATATAAGAAGGTCTAATTAAAATATATGACTCCTTATGCAGCTTCTTGTCATTAAGACCAATGAAAGCATTCTGAAGACCATAATGAAATAATTATGTTTGCCTTTAAGAATCCTCTTCAACAACACATGGCAGTACTACACTAAATTAAAACATCAGGAACTAAATTTCTCTTGCATCTATTTCCATTTTCACTAATTATACCCCCAAGCTTTCCAATAGACCAGGCCCTAAAATTCTTTTGAAGCTGAAACAGCCTAAGGAACAGCAGCCTTTTCATAGTAATGGACTTTGATGAAGAAACAAAGGTAATGCAGCCCTGAAAGCATTAATATTTCAAATAGAGTTATCATGTGAAAATATGTGTTTATTTGAAAAACAGAGAAAAGATTGTTGGTAAAGAGCCAAATACGTGTTCCAGGGAAACCGATACTCTGATTTAATCTCATTTAATTGTGTCATTCCTTTCTCACTTCCTTTCTTGTTCTGCACAGAAATTAAGGTTAGTGAAAGCATAACAAACCTGGTATTACTGGGCAGTGTCAGTGTATCACGCTGTAACTAAGCTCTGCTTTCACATTTTAGTAAAGGTGGAAACATCCCCTGTGAAAAATTGCAGTGTTCATACTGGACTCCATTTCAGGGAGAAGGGAACAGCTATTTCACCTAACCGTGTCCAGACATGCAGTGCTTCCCAACACATAGCTTGTGCTTCAACTCTGAAGCCTTGCAGGACCTCTCCAAAACACAGAGAAAGGAAAGGATTTGGATAAGGAAAAAAAAAAAAAAAACCACAGAAGGATGTGAGTCAGCTCTGACTTCTTGCAGGCAGCTGAAGGCTTCCTTTCAAAACTTCAGAGAGATAATGGATCCTTATTGGTGTGGTCTGAGAGAAGTGAATGTGGCAATACACGCAAAGCATGGAAAAATGAGCAGTTCACATACCTAACCTGCATACCATGTGATGATATGCACAACTAGAAAAACACAGCCCGAAAATGCTCTCTGAACTGAGGGAGGAAGGCTGAGGTTCACAGGGGCATGAGGACTTTGGAAAAGCATATTCTTCTGTTAGTCCCCCTCATCAAAGACACTTTCAGGCACAAATACCTGAAAGACATCAGTGATTTGCCATTTGTTCTGCATGTTACATCTTGGTGTTCAAAATATGGGGTGAAAACCAAAGGATCTTTAAGAAAGACAAGTCTCCAAGACATTAACAGCCAGTCACTAAGGAGGATCTGAAATATACCCTGATCCAGTAACTAATAAAACATCTTCCTCAAATGAATGAAAAGAGCGATCCAAACAACAAAGCAATGCAAAGGAATACTCTGAAACACAGAGGGGAAAAAAGAAAAAAATTCCTCAGATCAAAAGTTGAGAGGCAGAAGTATGAACAACTGCTTTAAAACAAACCAACCAGTCCCTCCTCAGGACTTGATCTTAACAATAAAGAAGCTCACACATGTGTGACTTTTTTAGCCAATCCTTTGACTTGTGCCCCAAGCCAAAAACCACAGACTGGTGGATCTCTGCTAGGATGGAAAAGTTTGTAGAAAAGATAGAATCTGTGATTAGAGCAACCAGGAAGTTATGCAAAAACACCTACAGAGAGTAGAGCTTTGGGGGGCACAGGCATTTCCATGCACCTGAGCCAGGTCCTGGTGAAAGCACCCGCCTGCAGATGAGCTGCCTGGGCAGCCACACGCTACGGTGTGGGCACGTATCACCAGATGGCAGTGTGACACAGGTTTCCACGTCACTCTTCTTAGTGTGTGCGAGTTAATGTTCAGTTTTGGAAAGACAGGCAATGCTGGTCTTCATTGCAGGTTTGGGGGTACAAGATGAGGAATAAATGAGGTGCTTGGGAGTGGAGAGAGTTGAGCGGCAGAGGAGCCTCATCCCTGGCCCCGTTACATGCACTTATCGCGCAGGAACCTGAGAATCCTCTTGGTACCAGTTACCAGCTGGCAGAGGGAGCATTCTAGTACTAGGCTGGAAGATGAAATCCCACAGGAAGAGATACACATCTCCACATGATGTGCTGCTGTGCCACCACCCAGCTTGGTAGAGAAGACCACTGGAGCGGTACAGTAGCCATGTCAGGACTCAGTGAGTTGCGTTCAGATTTTAAAAAATCATACTGCTTTTTAAAAAATTTTATTGAACAACTCCATCCACTGTTTGTATCTTATGGGCACAAACAGCTTTCTAGGATTGAAGGACCCACTAAAGGAAATCTGAGTTAAATCAAACTGTGGCAGTTGTCACTGGCTGGTGCAACACTGGGCAGTTCATTTCATTGCTCCACACCTCTGCTATATCTCTTGAAAGGTAGAAGAATCTTTCTTTCTTTCTAAGAAGAAAAGAAACGCTGGATGTTCATTATGCTGAACACCCAGCGCTGTGGCATGAGCTTTTACTGGTATTTTGTGAAAGTACTTGTACATAAAAGTGGTACATTAAAGGCTCAATCATACAACCACTCTGTGTCTGAAACTCTTATTAAAATCAAGGGTGGCAGGTTGAGAGATAAGGCTCTAAAAGACAAAAATATACCTAATTTGTTATTTTATTGCTCAAATATCCTTGCTAAAAATACAATGTGAGAAAAATATTACGGTTCAATGGAAAGAGATCCTCCAAACCATTAAAAAAAATAAGTGGTGCTAAAAATTCACCTTATCATGTGACATTTCTCTGCTCTTTTTCTTAGGGGATGCACTTAGAAGGTAAAACATAAGTCACTGAAAGTGCATAAAACGGAAATCCATACAAACTATGGACGGACTTTAACACCATGTCCTTAGTGGTGAAGATCCAGAGCACTCTGACAATTTATAAATACTCCTTCAAGCTTTACCCTATTAAACCTATACAAGTGTTGCCTGCATGTGTATATTTAACTTACATAGTTTTATAATATTCCGTTTATATATGGTATAAGCAGGGGAAAGAAAAATCACCTTGTCCAAGGAGAACAGAAGGTGTATTATATACTCTGTGTCTAGGATTCTTTACACAGACTTGCTGGATTATATTTCCATCTCTCTTAACAAAAGTATTTGAAGAAGCTGTAAGGCTCAAGCAGAACGTTCAATGAAAGTGGGGCCAGTTATATAAGGGCTGGCATTAGTTTCTTAAAATTCTTTTTCCTACCCACTCCCAAATAAAGGGACAAAGAAGGGAACATTGTGGGAATGTGTTTCTAAACCACATGATATCCTTATCAGATTGTCATGTACAAGGGAGGTTCTCACACAGGGACCCCATGCTGGTGAGCTGCCCTGTCACATGATGCAAGTTCTCCGCTCCTATTCAGATTACTAAAATAAACTGGAGGAAGCTAGATTTTCCCCTTCTCCCCCCCAAAATAAGCAAAATGTACAGTGACCACGGTTGTATTAATTCGCTGTCACTGGGAAAATAATCCTGAGCAACTGCTAACGATGACTGAGTATATGAAGAAAATAATCTAGCTATTAAAATCTATACCACAAATTTGAAACTGTCTCAGATTAGTATCTGATGAACAGAGTTTAATGCAAACAGAGAATTGGAGAAATCTGTGAGTCAGACAAAATACAGGGAAAAAAAACTCGGTTTGTGGTTTAAATGTGGAATTCTGCAAACTTGAGTTGTAAATTTATAGAAAGAGAGTAATATGTTCTTATAAACAAGTCCTACTTTCTTTTATAAGTGTCTCTATTTCCACTGTTAATGTTGTGAACTCTGTCATTGAATTAGTTTTTCATGCAGTTTGGGGGAAGTGGGAAAATCCTTTAAAATTTTTAATATTAAAGTTCTAAATGTTATTTGGTCATTTAAATACGTGGCCTGTTTTAAAAAGTGCTGAGGGAGCTCCTAGATGCTCTGCATATTTGGAAATGAAGCCATGAAATGTGGATTTAGGATGCTAACTTTAGGCTACTGTTTCTGACATTCTTAACTTTTGAAACACATTTGCTCATGCAACAATGGATTACTAAAATCCCAAACCTTAAAGTATCTTTTTACAGACAGTTTAAAATCCACATTTTTGGATAAAAGCTGTTTACTGATTACAATTAGGAGGAACAGCTAAGACTACCGTGACTGAAAGACTGCAGAGAAGAATCATTACCACATGATACCAGTTTGTTTATTTTGTACCTAGAAACCTAGAATATGGTTCTCATAAAAAGGCAGCACCAGATGAAAAACACTCTTCTTGGTTTGCCTGCTAGATAATCCAGCTTTGCTACCCTCCCCCCTATACTTTTTCTTGCAGTACAGAGAAAACAATTATTCTGTTATCTTAGAACAGTTTTGATGATTTCATGGCTTGTATTTTCGTGGTTCCATTTGGTTCGAAAAGGCTTGGGTTTCAGCAAGAAGTGGCATGGGTCACACTGCATGGGGACAGACTTCATGCATGTGAGCAAAGGTCAAAAATCAACCATAGCTTTGTATTTCCAGACCTATTACTTTTGGCAGTTTACCCTGTCAGAAGGGGCTAAAATATTTGCTTCCCAAAAGGGAATCAAAATATTCATCAATAGGGGGCAGGAATAGAATCAGCTTCTCAACCACGCAGCAATGAGAAATGAGGAAAAGGAGTCTTCTCCTTGCCGTAGCCACTAAACCATCTAAACGTTAGATACAACATTTTCAGAAAAAGTTGAAAGATTTCACAGCACAGTGACTTGAAAAGGACAATAGGCCTATTTAGGTAATTATATTATGCAGGCTTTGTTATTAGGCAGCTCTGCTCAGTCCCAGAAAGTCTGGATAATCAAAAGTGTCCAAGTACAGGAAGGGGAAAAGTACAACTCCACCCTCCCACACAGCCACTGCCAGGACCTCTGGATTTGAAGGGTAAAGTCTATTTACCAAAGCTCCTTGGCCATTTTATACATCAACTGATATCCGTCTTCATGGGGCTGCAAGCTACAGCCTAGCGAAGCTCTGGAAAGCCCTCTGAAACCACAGATAATTTTGCCCCAGCCAGCCGCCCCTGTAAATCTGCTGCTCAGAGGCTGCTGCCAGCCCCCCAGGCAGAAACTGCAAGGGGAGAGGGATGCTCCCCTCAACTCACAGGCATACCAGCACTGGTACCCACGGCCAAACAGATCTGGAAACTCATCGCAGCTGTGCTCTGCTTTTGAGGTCTCAATAGGATGGGGCACGGCACGGCAGACAGCAGTCCTCCCGAGCACAATGTCCCTTTCACAGCCCCGCTCCCAAATCTCCATGCTGGCTGTGTAACACAGCCGCACTTCATCGGCTTCATGAAGGGCAGCGTATCAATTAGATCTGAGCAAAAACAGTCACTTCGGGTGTCTCGGGGAGGTGGGAGCATAATCCCCTGATCAGGGTGCCTCGCTCCTCACGCACCCCGAGGAAAGCCCTTAGCTTGGCTGGGCTGCGGTGCAGGCGTGACGCACACAGCAAGACGGCTCGGCAGCAAGTGAGGATTTAACTGGATGTGAGGATGACTAACTTCGCTGTCTGAAACATTATCTCCCTCTTTCAACTCCTTAACTTTGCCATAACTCTCTTCAAGGCAGCGCTGCGCCAGCCTGGCTTTGTTCTGACAAGTCGCACCTTTGCTGCACAGACTCCCCAGGCAAGGGGGGACTCAAAGATACATCGCTTTTCCTCCAAGCTTATCCCACCCCGACCTCACCAGTGAATGGTTCTCATCATTTCTGTCTGCAGGAGTTTTTGACAGTGGTCAAGAACTTCTGCAGACAAGGAGTTTTGACTGTGCCAGCAGTTGAATGAGGCTACCTGTATCAGAGTTTATGTAAACAATAGTTGCTCTCGTTTAAATTAATTTAGAAGAAAAATATCCCCGTGCAATTCTTTTTTTTCTTTTTTTTTTTAAATGAAGGTGATCAGAAACAAACACTTCTCATCACATATTTCAGGGCATTAAGCTACAAGTATAAAAGTTTAAACAAAGACTCTGTCCCTAAGCAAATCAATCCTAGTGATTTAGCTGTAAAGTTTATAGATGAACTTTAAAGAAACTAACCTGGTTCAAACAGATCTTGCCTTCTGGGCACTAGCAAACACACCTGCAGCAATTTGATACTTGGGAATGCAGATTACAAGTCCTTCACTTCAAAATGTTTGTTTTTATTTTCTTTCATCTTTCTGAATTTAAAGTACTGAGCTTTTTTTCTGTTGAGCACAGATGTTTCCAGTATTTCCAGCGCTTGCAGGGAATGAGAACCTGACCCAAACGCTGCAATAATTCGGAATTCAGAAGGAAAATGAGTGCCTTCCAGAGTCCCACCTTCACCAACTTTCTGGAAGATAATACCTGCTAGATCCTCTCCAGGCAAACACTTCCCACCAAACCAAAGTAAGAACTGTATACTGTAAGAGCTGCACACTATAAGAACTGTATACTGCAAGAGCTGCACACTATAAGAACTGTATACTGCAAGAGCTGCACACTATAAGAACTGTATACTACAACATCCTACTACGTTCTGCTGCCGTATCCGTAACTTCCACCTTAATCCAATTTCTTATTCTTCTAAGCCTAACAAAACGTGGAAGGCGGTCATATTCTACTTCATATAATTAGCTGAGACACTACATACTGCTAGATAAACTGAACTTACTTTTGTTTTGGGCCTGTTAATTTGGGGTTTTTTGCCTGTTTAATTAATGAACACTAATGAAGACTTTTTTAAATAGGCTTTTCCAAGTCCAAAGGAAAATCGCTATTCCTTGCAGGTCTTTCTCTCTCAAAGCCTGTCCCGTTCTCACTTCTGCAGTATTTAGTTAGCTCCTGTTTCATCAAAAGTTACTCATTTTCTCTCAGTGATTGTTTTTGTTGCACTATGAGGAAGCAGAAAATTTCACCTTACTTAAGATAGTATAAACTACTCATCCTTGCAATCTTAGCTCTTTTGTCCTCTTAAGAACTATTCTCATCTAATTTGATTATACTGACCTGATTTTTATCTTATGAGAAAAGGAACGAGAATGACTTATGATTAAAAGTGCAGTCAGTTCTTCTCTCATTTCTGAGTTCGTAATCTTCTTTGCAAACAAATAATTTCTTTTTAAACCTATAAAAATATAACTAATATAACATAAAATGCGAACACGTATAATTGCAAAGTTGGGTATTTTTTGGGGTGCTCATAACACATCTTCCAATACACAGTAGCTAACGTTTGCATTGCAAACCCGTAGCAAGTTTTCCTCCCACGGGAGGGAGGAAAAAAACACCACCCAAGTTAAGGTCATGTTTGGGTTGCGCCTCTACCCTCTATTTTCACTTTGCAGACCCTGGTGGACTAGAAAATTTGTGATGCTGTAGGAGTGCATTTGCTTAGTGAATTGTAACAGGATTACCATACTAAAGATGTGCTCAAGTTGGAGACGTACAGCATATTCTGCCCTAACCCCTGCAATGGACAATTTTGCCAGTGCCTCAGTCGAAACCCTGATGCTGTCTGGGATTGTTACTGGCCTGTTCAGAGTCTGCACTATCCATGTATTAGTCCCTCTACAACCATTTACCTTTTACCTCTACAATTACTCTCTATCAAAGCAATATTTCTAAGGTCTCAAGCAATAGCTGCAGGTGTACTGCTTTTATGGCAGAGCCAAGAATAAAACAACAAACTACACCTAAATACCTAGCTCTTACAAGTCTAGTAATTTCAAAATTTGTCTACAATTACATTCCATTAAATCACAGAGGTCTGCATAAAAACAGAGAATAGGGAAACACTTGAGTTAGAATTAAACTTTGCTATCTTTGTATTTACAAGCACTGGAGCAACATTTAAATGATTAAAAGCTTTCTGGACCACAAAAAATCTGGTTTTGTTGTTATTTTCATGATATGTAAGATAAAATCGTACATGTTGAGAGAATCTATTTACATATATTTACCCACACACATAAACTTCTTACACTTTCTTCAAAATTAAACCCAAAACTTGCTCTAGAAATGAAACTGAATTCTTCATTTGGCCCCTAACTAAACTGCTTTTCCACATTTCTATACTACTAACTTTCACAGTTCAAATTACAGCCACCATATTATGATTCAGGTTTCAGCCTGATTTTAAATTCCCATGCACTGAAGATTAATCCTATTGCTTACAAAGTTATGAGAGTGGATTCCTGAATGCATTTTCCTGTATTTTTTATTTACTCTTGTTAATATGAGCTTCTTTGATTAGCTAAACTTTGCTGTTATCAACACTTGTCTCTTATCACAAGCCCTAGGCAAACGACATATTTACCACTCATTCTATCCTGATAAGGGCAATCCTGTGTTTAACTTAACCAAGAACAAACACCATATATTTTGTTTTTAAGAATCTTGCTTCTAGGTATTAACAACATACAAGAGAATAAGCAGGACATTTTAAAACCAGAACTTATTTAAAGAATATTTTGCAATGTAACCTTTTAACGACAGCATATGCCTTCTACTCCAGGAAAGTCTATTTAATTCCAACTTTTCACAGTATCACTGCTGAAGTTATGGAAGGAGGAAAATGCATTTTTAGTAAAACATCAGTTTTGGGGCTTTTCTCCCCCCTAACTGAAGATCTCCCATAGCCAGTAACATTATGCTGAAGTAAAAACTTTGTTTCATACCTTTTTTGAAGCATTTTGAAAACAGCGCGGAGAAAATAAACATCCCATGCTGAACTTCACGGTCTAATTTTAATTGTAAAGACATCAAAACATTTGCAGTGTTGTAGGCTGGTCGTCACCGATTTTTACAATTCTGTTTTCATTACTCAACCCACACAAATGTCATACGGTGACTGAAAACTTCTGAGCAGAGTGAAAAACACACAGTATTTCACCAAACCTCTTCTTATTTATTTTTCAATTGTCTCCTCCATCCCTTTGAGATAAACTATATCGAAAGGAGAACTATTCTAATTTTTGGGTAACTTTTTAACATACCACAAAAAAAAAAAAAAAATTCAAACAGAATGATATGGTTAATGGTGTACTGGCGTGCCCGAGAGCGTGCTAAAAAGATTTTGATAGATAACCAAGTCATTTATCTAATCACCGTCAGAGCAGTGAAGCATCCTGCAAGCTTTTATGCAGAGTATAAGGTGATGCTTTCTGGCACTTTTTATCGTTTCTCAATCTCGAAACTGTGGTGTTAAAATACTGCCACTGTTTACCATCTATGTATTTCAGCAGCAAATCAAAACCCTACAACATAGTAATACATTTTCAGAAGTGTCCTACCACTAACTCTCCCTCCTCCCTTACCAGTGCAACACCGCCTGAATCTCAAGGTATAGAAATAATTGATGGTTAAACTCAAAGGCTGCTCACAGTAAGTAGTTTTCCAGCAAAAGAGCAACTTCTTAGAGCAACAAAGTGAAGAAGAAAGGTGGCAGCAGGTCAGTACAAAAAAATATTGCCTTTTCTTAGGAAACTTAAAACTACTGTCTGATTTTTGGCATAGCCGCTGCAATTCCGCATCTTTGCAAGAACTGTACAGATCAGCATTTTAATTGCTCGGCCGCTTTGCTAAACTATGCTTTGAGACAACATTCATCCAGATTATCAAACATGCTACTAAATCAGATTAAGGAGGCAAAGAAAAAAACTACAACCAAGATGTTATGTAAAACTCATCCTTCACTGGCTGGAGTTTTGCAAGTATTTGCTGTGTTATATTCTAATTTTACGTGTTCCTGCTTGGCTCCACAACTGTTGTTAGGATCAATATGCTACATGAGAAGGGATAAACAGAAGGTAGTCCGGTGTTTATTTCCTTTTTCCTTTCTTGCCAAAAGGAGAAAAAAGGCTCACAAACCACATTTTGCACAAAAACTCCCCCCACCCCTCATTACCTCTGTGCTTAATTACAAGTATTTCTTTTTAAACACATGCAAATTAATAATAATAAATAATAATAACAGCTTTAAAGTGGAAAAATAACAGTTGGGACCTACATTGAGCACTGTGCCGGTGTTGCCACTCTGTTTGTGCCAATCCACTGAAGCATGCTTTGAGAGCCTTCTCCTGGAGCATGCAGGAAGACGGACTCGCAGTGTAGAAATCCAGCATCTGAGCAGGGCTCACTGCTAGGACATCCATACAGTCAAACATGATTCCCCCTGCACAGAATGCCTGCAAAAGTGCTTCCCTCTAGGTGAGGAGGAAAATGGCACATAAAAGTACACCCAACTCCATCAAACTCTGCCCCTTTTTTGGCACGTAGGCTGTTGGTCTTTTTCCCAGACCAGAATCATGAATTATGACAGACAACACAGCTAAAAGCCTGTAATTGATCCAAATGATCATTTACCATTTTCCAGGCTGCCCAGCCAATCCAGCAAGATGGGGGGAAGCGAGCCGCATTCCAAGTTTTAGCTCCCATCAATTTCCCCCAAAATGTCTAATTTAGAGTCCGTCCGGCTGCCGGGGCGGGGGCCGGGGACGTGCCGCCTCCCGCGCCGCGCCGATCGCCAGCCGCCCCGGTGAAAACGGCTCCGGGAGGAACGCGGGATCCCCCTCGGCCGTGAATAGATCCTTCTGCCTCCGAACAGCTCACTTCCTACTACTTGTGTCACAGGGAATGAAAGATTGAATTGCCTAATATATGCGAGTGAACTTTCCGTGAACCCTTCCCAGGCTGCTAACCTTCAAATGACCCAAGCGGTCTGACATCACCAGCTCCCAGGATTCTCACACGCCTTCGCAACTCCCAGCAGCCCTGCAAAAAAGCAGGCACGCAGGCGGGCGGGCAGGCAGGCGAACGCTAGCCCCAGCCCCAGCCC
>NW_010341074.1:0-3927 GCF_000700745.2 Antrostomus carolinensis
GCCTACACATGGCTATCTGCTCCGCCGTTGAGCCTCCATGGACTGCAGGGAACCTCATTGACCTTCTCCTACTCCATGCATGTTGAACTGGATGTCTGAGGTTCTCTGTCCTCCCCCTTCTCTTCCTTCCTCCTGTCAACAAAGCTCTCTCTTAGTTCAGGTCAATGGCCTCTCCTCCAGGTTCTCTCCACCTTCTTCTTTTCAAAACAGTCCTTACCCTCATAAATATTGATTCAAAGAGACATTTTTTCCTGTTGCTAATTAGCTCAACCTGTGGAGCCAGGGGAGCTTCGTGAAGCTTCTCACAGGGGCCATCACTGTAGCCCCTTCCCCCACTACCAAAAATACCCACCCCCCCCAACCCAACACACCTCAAAAAGGCTTTTCTGTCCTGTTGTGTCAGGGACTGACAGCTGGCAGACCTGCTGGATCAGTCACTCCCACTTGCTGTGATGGATCTTCCTTGCTGGTATCTATAGCACAGAACTTTTATAACAGTTCATTAATCTTTTGGGGTTTTTTTTTTTAGCACTGTCTTTTGATACCATGATGAGAGAGAGAGAGGCATCTGTCCCTGCTGAATAATACCAGTGTTCATTCAGCTTCTTCAGAAATGTCACCTTTCTAGTGACAGGATGTCACCCTGTCAGCTATTTTGTCTCAGTGCAGTACCCCGCTGCTGCAGGAAATACCAAAGACATCTCCACGTGTGCTCAGTATCCTGTTATCAGCTTTGCCTGGTGCTGTTTGCCTCCAAGGAAGGGATCTTCTCTCCTTTTGTAGTGGTAGTATTTCTAGTTGTCAGATCTCAGTTTTTTTGAGAGTAGTCTTTATCTATTTTCTTGCTTCTACAGAAGAGAGGGAAAATATCTTCTGGGACATACATCGTCTCTTTAGCAGGCTGCCTGGTGGTCTATCTACTGAGAAGACACATTATTATTTTCCTTTTCTGGGGTCTTCTGTCTAGTGCTTTTGGATGTTTTCCATAAATGATGTGATTTAGCAGGCTAAACATTGCTGAAAAACCATAAGGAGACTCAAGCAGGAGATATTGAAGCCTACTGTCTGCCAGACACTACTGTTCTACTGCTGCAGAGCTGGAGATATTGGAAACTGTTGACTGAAAAAGCCTCTGTCTTTGCATGTGATGCTTCTCTGTCCAGAGGCTGTGAGACATGTCCTTCCTTCTGAAGAGGAATGGCACTCATGTGGGATTTGAGCAGGGAGATGAGTTGGTTCTGTAGCACAGAGCTAGGTCTGGTGGACAGCAACACAAGTGATCTCACTGAAGAGCTGCACTTACGTTGTATTTGCTGTGCTGCACTTCTCCAAGTGCTAGAGCACTGTATCAGTTTTCTTGCTAGAGCCCTCAGAGATACGTTTCACATCTCTGCTGTTGTAAACTGAGCCACTCTGTGGTTTTAAAGTGAATTAATGATAAAAATCGTCGGTTCTCTTAGGCACACAGATGAGCAGGGGACAGACAGTAGAGTTCAGCAGTTTTAGTACTTCATTTCATAGAATCATAGATTGGTTTGGTTTGGAAGGGACCTTAAAGCTCATCCAGTTCCAACCCCCCTGCCATCAGCAGGGACACCTTCCACTAGACCAGGTTGCTCAAAGCCTCATCCAGCCTGGCCTTCAACACTTCCAAGGGAGGGGGCATCTACAACTCCCTTGGGCAACCTGTTCCAGTGTCTGACCACCCTCACAGTGAAGAACTTCTTCCTAATATCTCATCTAAACCTCCCCTCTTTCAGTTTAAACCCATTTCCCCTTGTTTTATCATTAACTGCCCTTATAAAAAGTCCCTCCCCATGTTTTATAGATTTGCTTGAACTTGCCTAATAATTCAAATCTTCTTACTTTTTGAAACAGAAAGTAATTTTTTACCTTTCTTAAGCTCTTAAGGAGATGCACTTGAAATTTGGGATGATGGAAATTGCCTTGATAAAGGTAAAAAGGTATCAGAAAGTGCAAAGAGACTTCATAGCATTGGGATGTATTTATACAGCTAGAAGGGCAAAGAACGAGCTAACAATGACATACTGTCATTTAAAAACAAAGAATATGAAGTAGAAACGCACCAAATCCATCTGTTTTCTTTTTAACTGGATGATTCTGGCTGAAGTGTGTTTAAAACTAGCTGAATTGCTTTGGTAACAGGTACCTGGAAGAAGTCCAGAGCTGAACTGGCCATGAACATTGGATTATTGTCTTGCCCAGGAATGGTCCTTGTTAACTGAACTGTGCTATATGAGCATGGTGACACAGCAAAAGTTTGTGTAAATACCTACTGAGTTAACAGCTTTTTGTTTTGAGACTCATTTTTCTCCCGGAGCTGTTAATCCCATGTATTTCATAAACACTAACGTTTACTCTAAAGTTCAAAGAGGTAAAGCCCTGCATAAAAATGAATTGTTTGAACAGTGTACAGTCACTTGTGAAGTTTATTGCAGAAGAGGTCACTGAGCTTATGGTTTTGGAGATTTAAAAAAAAAATTAGCTCATTTGATGAAATATTTGCAGGTATGTGAGCAAGGAAAAAAAAAAAATCACCCTCTTCTGTCCATGCTGTGGAGCATCAAGCTGCTCTGTACTTGAAAGGCTTTTAATTTCAGCTGGATTTTCTTGTTAATAGTTGAGCATAGTTACAAATTTATAATTTTAAAGGATTTTTGGAGTTTATACCTAAGTATTTAAGTAGGTAAATCCACATGAGACTGTCTTCTTAGGGTCTAGAGCACATCACATGTCTTATGAGGAGTAGGTGAGGGAACTGGGGGTGTTGAGCCTGGAGAAAAGGAGGCTGAGGGGAGACCTTCTGGCTCTGTCCAAGTCCCTGAAAGGAAGGTGGAGAGAGGTGGGGGTGGGTCTGTTCAACCAAGGAACAAGGGACAGGACAAGAGGAAATGGCCTCAAGTTGTGGCCAGGGCAGTTGAGATGGGATGTGAGGAAGAATTTCTTTGCTGCAAGGGTTCTGAGGCATTGGAAGGGGTTGCCCAGGGCAGTGGTGGAGTCCCCATCCCTGGAGGGATTGAAGAGTCGTGTAGACATAGTGCTGAGGGACATGGGTTAGTCGGGGACTTGTCAGTGTTGGGTTCATGATTGGACTCTTAAAGGTCTTTTCCAATTGAGGCAATTCTGTGAAGGAGGAAGAAGGAGCACAAATTCTTGTAAAAACCCATCAGTAAGTAATTTCAAAAAACTGTTTAGTGTAGTTGTGAAAGTAGAAGTCAGCTCTGCTGGGTGTTGGGCTGCGAGGAAGTCTGTCCTGAGGAAACATCTGGGAATACAGAATGGGGGAATGACATGTCCCTTTACTTCAGTATTTCACAGTTGGAATGAAACCTGTGCCTTTGGAATCCCAAGCCATTGTTGCGTGTTTTCTAATTAGTACAACTTGATAGGACAGAATTTTTTGCAGCCTTTGTTCCTCTGATATTATAGAATCATAGAATCGTTTGGTTGGAAAAGACCTTTGAGATCGAGTCCAACCGTACCTGTCCACTACTAAACCATATCTCTGAGGACCTAATCTACCCATCTTTTAAATACCTCCAGCCTGTCTTTTGCGAGCTGAATGTTTACTGAGAAGGGTTAGGAAGGTTGTGAAGTGGCTGTCACACCTGATGTGAAATCTTACATTTCAAATTGCCAACAGGAACATGGATGTTGTAAATCAAGCCTGCAAAATTTCCAGCCTGTAAATCACCTGTTTACCTTCATCTTCTTGGAACTGTTCATTAGTGGGATGATGGAGAAGAAACTCGGAAACTTGGCTGCAGATATGTGTGGTATCTTTCATTTTAACCAATTCCCTAGATTCTTGAATGGTTTTGTTAGGTCTGGTGTGCTTTTTTTTTCCTTGCTTTTTTTTCCCCCCCCTCCTGTTACTATCAATGTCCGCTGCACTTGATTCCTGCT
>NW_010341074.1:3999-4208 GCF_000700745.2 Antrostomus carolinensis
TTTATAGGACTATAAAACCATGTCTCTTTTGATGTGCTGAGCTTATTCACACTTAGTCCCTGTGTGACTGGCTTTAAAGGCAGCGACTCGTACTCTTACCAATACCATAAAAATACTACGAACAGGAAAAGGCCAAATCCTCCTCGTGTCCTCGCTGCAAGACATCTCATCTGACAGCAGTGCATGAGGGATTCATGCAGGCAAATTCC
>NW_010341074.1:4743-6375 GCF_000700745.2 Antrostomus carolinensis
ACTGTTGTGCTTAAAAGCCTTTCCACTCCTGTGCTGTGTGCTTGTTGTGTTTACCATGCGTCACATTTACAAAACCATCATGTAGAATATCTCTTTTTTTTTTTTTTCCTGAAGTTTAGCAGCTCTTGGTCTTTCTTTCCTGATATGAAATCTCATCTTTGTTTTGAAGGACCTACGTGGTTTTTTTAGTAATTATTTGTGATGTAGGAAACGACAGAATTGTATTAGAATAGAATATTTCAGTTGGAAGTGACCTACAATGACCATCCAGTCCAGCTGCTTGACCAATTCAGGGCTGACCAAAGGATAAGTGTGTTGTTAAGGGCATTGTCCAAATGCCTTTTAAACACTGACAGGCTTGGGGTATTGACCACCTCTCTAGGAAGCCTGTTCCAGTGTTTGACCACCCTCTTGGTAAAGAAATGATTCCTAGTGTCCGGTCTACACCTCCCTTGGTGCAGCTTTGAAGCATTCCTACATGTCCTGTTGCTGGATGCCAGGGAGAAGAGCTCAGCACCTCCCTCTCCACTTCCCCTCCTCAGGAAGCTGTAGAGAGCAATGAGGTCCCTCCTTCAGCCTCTTTTTCTCCAAACTAGACAAACCCAGAGTCCTCAGCTTCTCCTCACAAGACATTTCTTCCAGCCCTTTCACCAGCTTTGTTGCATTCAAGGATCTTCACATCCATCTTCAATGGTGGGGCCCAGCACTGCAGGCACTACTCCAGGTGAGGCTGCACCAATGCTGAGTACAGCAGGATAATCACTTCTTTGACCAGCTGGTGATGCTGTGTTTGATGCACCCCAGGATGGGATTTGCTCTCTTGGCTGCCAGGGCACACAGCTGACGTGTATTGAGCCTGCTGTCACAAAATTCCTTTCTAAAAATTTGACTTTCTTTTATCATATTTTCCTTATTTTTTGCTCATAGACAAGCGTGTTGGCAGGTGAGCCCCTAGCAATGAACTCCTTGGACTGAAGCCACATGAGTCGAGAAGCTCAGCCCAGCTCAGATAGACACTGTCCAGGTTAGAAGGGGCTGCAAGATTATTAATTTATTCTTGAGTTAATAAATACAGGCTGGGCAATGAGTGAATTGAGACCAGCCCTGAGGAGAAGGACTTGGGGTGCTGGGGGAGGAGAAGCTGAACATGAGGCGGCAACGTGCGCTGGCAGCACAGAGGCCAATAACCGTGTCCTGGGCTGCACCCAGAGCAGCGTGGGCAGCAGGTGGAGGGAGGGGATTCTGCCCCTCTGCTCCGCTCTCCTCACACCCCACCTGCAGTGCTGCCTCCAGTGCTGGGGCCACCAACAGCACAAGGACATGGAGCTACTGGAGCCAGTGCAGAGGAGGCCACGAGGATGATGCGAGGGCTGGAGCAGCTCTGCTGTGAGGACAGGCTGAGAGAGTTGGGGCTGTTCATCCTGGAGAAGAGAAGGCTCTGGGGAGATCTTATAGCGACCTTCCAGTACCTGGAGAGGACCTACAAAAAGGCTGAGAAGGGATTTTTTATAAAGGCAGGTAGTGATAGAACAAGAGGTGATGACTCTAAACTGGAAGAGGGTAGGTTTAGATTGGGCATTAGGAAGAAATTGTTTGGTGTGAGGGTGGTGAGACACTGGCCCAGGTTGCCCA
>NW_010341074.1:6399-8878 GCF_000700745.2 Antrostomus carolinensis
TTGAAGGCCAGGTTGACTGAGGCTTTGAGCAACCTGGTCTAGTGGAAGGTGTCCCTGCTGATGGCAGGGGGGTTGGAACTGGATGAGCTTTAAGGTCCCTTCCAACCTGAACCATTCTGTGTTTCTATGACTTTCTCTTTCATACTCCAAGCTGTACTGTTTGCCTCTTGCTGCTCTCTGTTCACATACATCCATCCTTTTACACCTTTATTCCTTCTTTCCCTTTCTTCACCAACACCACTGCCTCTCCCAGCCTTGCTCCAGGGTCTGAGCTAGAAGAGAAGATGCAACAATTATGGACATGTCCATATGAGGACCTAATTCTCTAGGTGGGCCAACAGCAGCTCCTTGTTGCTTCTGAAGGCAACCGCATAAACTTGGAAACTGTTACTGCTGCAGCTCTAGATGCATAAGCACCACTTTGAAATGTGTTGTGTATCACTGGTAGTACACATCAAACATTTTAGGAACATCTACTTCACAGCATGCTTCTTATCATCAAAGTGACTTAGTAATCTGATCTCACCAGGCTGATGCCATTCTGTATTTTACACATGGGGGGAGCTGATATTTGAATGACTAATGGAAAGATTTGGAAGTGTTTCTGGTGTGCCTGGTTTGATGCTGTGGAAGGAGGATGTATATTGTGTCAGGTTTTTGTTGTTTTTATTAAGAGTGTCTGATTTTCTCCCCCTCTACTCCGCTCTCGTAAGGTCCCACCTGGAATTCTGTGTCCAGTTCTGGAGCCCCCATGACAAGAAAGACATGGACCAGTTAGAACAAGTCCAGAGGAGGCCACCAGGATGATGCGAGGGCTGGAGCAGCTCTGCTGTGAGGACAGGCTGAGAGAGTTGGGGCTGTTGAGCCTGGAGAAGAGAAGGCTCCGGGGAGATCTTCTAGTGGCCTTCCAGTACCTGAAGGGGCTCCAGGAAGGCTCGGGAAGGACTTTGGCCAAGGGCAGGGAGTGACAGGACGAGGTGTGATGGCTTTAAGCTGAAAGAGGGGAGGTTTAGATGAGATATTAGGAAGAAGTTCTTCACTGTGAGGTGGTGAGACAGTGTCCCAGGTCGCCTAGAGAAGCTGTGGCTGCTCCTCCCTGGAAGTGTTGAAGGCCAGGCTGGATGAGGCTTTGAGCAACCTGGTCTAGTGGAAGGTGTCCCTGCTGCTGGCAGGGGGGTTGGAACTGGATGATCTTTAAGGTCCCTTCCAACCCAAACCATTCTATGATTCTATGATTATATTTTTTTTGTTTGTTTCTGTTGACATTATGGATGCTCTGCACTACTGAGAATCAGGATATGAATATGCAAAGCACCCAACAAAAATTGGAGATTACTGTTTCGCTGATGATCTGCAGTCTTCAGTATTTTCTGTATTTTGTGCTTTTTTACGGTTGTGCTGACCAGCTGCCTTTTGAAGTGGTTTTATTTAGGAAGTCTGCAAATAGCTCTCAGTGATTTTGAGTAACATGTCATCAGGTTTGTATATACGTAAGCGTTTCAATGAATGGTGCAAACTCTGGTTATGGATAATGAAGATTTGAGACTGAAGTGGTTGGACTGTGATGCTTGAGTATGTGACTGACAGGGCATGGTGAGGAATTATTTAAGCACAGAATCAGCCTTAATATGTTTTTTCTTAATTACTTAATTTACATTTATGTTTTCACACAATCACAGAACAGTTGGGGTTGGAAGGGACCTCAGGAGATCATCCAGTCCAACCCCCCTGACAAAGCAGGTACATCTAGAGCAGGTTGCACAGGAAAGCATCCAGGTGGGTTTGGAATCTCTCCAGAGATGGAGACTCCACAACCTCTTTGGGCAGCCTGTCCCTGGGCTCTGGCACCTTCACAGTAAAAAGGTTTCTCCTCATGTTTAAGTGAAACCTCCTGTGTTCCAAGCTTGTGCCCGTTGCCCCTTGTCCTGTCACTGGGCACCACTGAGAAGAGTCTGGCCCCATCCTCTTGACACCTGCCCTTTAGATGTTTATAAACATTGATAAATGTCCCCTCTCAATCTACTCTTCTCCAGGCTGAGCACACCCAGCTCTCAGTCTTTCTTCATCAGAAAGACGTTCCAGCTCCTTAATTATCTTTGTAGCCTCCACTGAACTCTCTCCAGAAGTTCCCTTTATCTTTTGAACTGGGGAGCCCAGAACTGGACATGATACTCCAGATGTGGCCTCACGAGGTTAGAGTAGAGGGGGAGAAGAACCTCCATCAACCTGCCGGTCACACTCTTCCCAATACACTCAGGGAGACCTTCTTGGCCATGAGGGCACATTGTTGGCTCATGGTCAACTGGTCATCCACCAGCACTCCCAGGTCCTTCTCTGCAGAGCTGCTTTCCAGCAGGTCAACCCTCAACCTGTACTGGTGCCCTGGGGTTATCCCTCCCCAGGTGCAGAACCCTGCACTTGCCCTTAGTGAACTTCATCAGGTTCCTGCACTTGCCCTTAGTGAACTTCATCAGGTTCC
>NW_010341075.1:0-2295 GCF_000700745.2 Antrostomus carolinensis
TAAAAGCCTACATTTCCTCTTCCAAATAAATTCTTATGATTTAAACAAACACACTGGGAGGGGTAAACCTGCAGTTTTGAAAAGAGATTAGATGGAGAATTATATTTTTCCAAGGAAAATGGGACTGACTTGGCTGATGCTTCTAGTGAAAAGGTCATCCCACAAGGGCAGAACAGTTGTGCACGTTTCCAAAAAGTGATGAGGGATAATAATAATACAGATATACTACAGAACAATAAAAATGTAGCTTTTGTCCCAATGAAACATGGCCAAATAATTACTCAGAAATGAGAAAGTGAATGAGATGTCTCTCACATAGCTTTTTCTCTGCCTTTTTATGGGAGTCTCCCTCATACTGGAGGTATATTTATAGACATCAGATATGGGCTACAGTTTATGGAAACACGGTCAGCAGGTCATATTATCACACAGAATCACGGAACGTTAGGGATTGGAAGGGACCTCAAAAGATCATCTAGTCCAATCCCCCTGCCAGAGCATGAACCTAAATGAGATCACACAGGAAGGTGTCCAGGCGGGTCTTGAATGTCTCCAGAGAAGGAGACTCCACACCCTCCCTGGGCAGCCTGTCCCAGGGCTCTGTCACCCTCACTGTAAAGAAGTTTCTTCTCAAGTTTAAGCAGAACCTCCTGTGTTCCAGCTCACACCCACTGCCCCTTGTCCTACCATTGGGCATCACTGAGAAGAGCCTGGCTCCATCCTCATGACATTCGCCCTTAACATATTTATAAACATTAATGAGGTCACCCCTCAGTCTCCTCTTCTCCAAGCTAGAGCCCCAGCTCCCTCAGCCTTTCCTCATAAGGGAGATGCTCCACTCCCTTCATCATCTTGGTGGCAAGACGAGTTGAGAAAGATGTCAGTAAACCCTACTCTTCCTTTTATGAGCATCCAGGATCCTTAACCACCCTTCAAGCTTATTTACCAGCTAGTGCTCATAGCTTGTGAGTTCAGCCCTGGAAGTTCAAACGCCTGCCTCCAACCTAACTTATTTCCAACTCAGGTTCTGCTGATGGCTGGCTACAGCCTCTTGACCTCACTGTTAATTATGGAATTACATCCTATAAAAAGGGCATAGTGCCTTGAAGGAGCTAACTGCACTCTGCAAATTGCTCAAAATGACACTAAAAGTCAGTTGAGATGTTCAGCCTGTGTAGACATGCTGTTAAATGAGTTCAGCAATTACCTGACTCTTCCCTGAAACCCACCTGAAGCACCCATTTTTACTAGCAATCAACCACTCCTATTGTATTAGTATGATAAATGGTCACAGAGTGAAATGTTGAATGAAAATAATCTTTGCTAGAGAAGTCAGGGCAAAGGATGCCAGTACAAAGGTAATCTGAGCATGTCCTAATTTTTGAGGTGTCCCACTCAGGCTCAGGAGCTGACTTCTTGCAGGTATGTACGTATCTTTGTGCTGTATTTTGTCTTTTAAGTGCTCTGCCCAAGTAAGCAGGACAGCACAGCTGAACAAGATTTGCAGTGATTAACCTCTCCAGCTGCCACAACCACCATTCTCTGCTTCTGCTTCTTCCAACAAGAACCACAGCTCTATGGGGAGATATCTTCCAGCTCCTCCAGGCCCCAGCTGTATGCACAGATGGGACAAAGAGATGCAAGATGCTAAATCTGTCTCCACAGTCCACATGAGAGCACTGCGCTCAAGATTGTGCTGGCTGCCAGTCCCCTCAAGCCTTCATTAGCAGATCCCTCCTTGCCTGCCAGAGCAGAGCATCAGCATCCCAGGGCAAGAAATGGAGATGCCAGGAGGCAAAGTGACTTTGCCAAAGCAGCCTGACAAACCAGTGGTAGCTCCAGGAATGAATTCTGGTTTAACCTCTTGCCTTTTGAGTCTCTTGAAAATGCAGTGTCCTCTACTCTCACCAACATATTTTTGTCTCCCAAAATAGAGGCACAACGTTTAGACCTTCACATGCAAAACTCCTGGCTCAAAAAGGTAATTATTTAGATCTCAGCTAAATCAGAGGCTTGTAGAACATGTAACAACAGGAAAGCAGAAAAAGCCCAGCTGTTGCAGCCTTTCTTTGTGGGGAGAAATAAATTTATGTAATAATTGGGCAGAGGAGCAGGTGTTGGGGCATGGACAGGGCTGTCAGAAGGAAGCCGTTTCCTTTGCAGATCCCAGGCAGAAGGTTTCAAGCTTGCTTCAGGGCAAGGGCTCTGGTGAAATGGCCTTTTCACAACTACCAAAGTATTTTTACACTGCCCTTAATTTAGTTCCCAAAATAATAATAATAATAATAATAATAA
>NW_010341076.1:0-1251 GCF_000700745.2 Antrostomus carolinensis
GCCAGCGTCGCCCCGGCCAGCCCTGGTTACCCCACCAGGGTCCCGACGGCCGCATCGTGGTGTTGGAGGAGAAGAAGTCGTTGTTGCCCCTGTGGCTGCAGGTGATTCTCATCGCCGGGTTGTTGGTGCTGTCGGGGATGTTCAGTGGCCTCAACTTGGGTTTGATGGCCTTGGATCCCATGGAGCTGCGCATCGTCCAGAACTGCGGCACCGAGAAGGAGAAACGTTACGCGCGGAAAATCGAACCCATTCGCCGGAAAGGGAATTATTTGCTTTGTTCTTTGCTGTTGGGTAACGTCTTGGTGAACACCACCCTCACCATCCTTCTGGATGATCTCATCGGTTCCGGCATCGGCGCCGTCGTCGCCTCCACCATCGGCATCGTCATCTTTGGGGAGATCGTGCCCCAGGCGCTTTGCTCACGCCACGGCTTGGCCGTGGGCGCCAACACCATCGTGGTCACCAAGTTCTTCATGCTGGTGACGTTCCCTCTCTCCTACCCCATCAGCAAACTCCTCGATTGTGTCCTGGGCCAAGAGATCGGCACCGTCTACAACCGGGAGAAGCTGGTGGAGATGTTGAAGGTGACGGAACCCTACAATGACTTGGTGAGGGAAGAGCTCAACATGATCCAGGGAGCCCTGGAGCTTCGAACCAAGACGGTGGAGGATGTGATGACACCTCTACAGAACTGCTTCATGATCAACAGCGACGCCATCCTGGACTTCAACACCATGTCGGAGATCATGGAGAGCGGCTACACCCGCATCCCCGTCTACGAGGACGAACGTTCCAACATCATGGACATCCTCTACGTCAAGGACTTGGCTTTCGTCGACCCAGACGACTGCACCCCCCTCAAAACCATCACCAAATTCTACAACCACCCCGTCCACGTGGTTTTCCACGACACCAAGCTGGATGCCATGCTGGAGGAGTTCAAAAAGGGTGAGGGGGTCATGGGGGGGGTGTCACTGCGTCCCCAGGGTGCTGCTTTCTGCTCCTCCTCGGAGGCTGGGAGCAAAACTCCAGGGAGTTTTGCTCTCTGGGGTTGGAGCTGCCTCACACCGGGGCTACCTGGGGTCCCCAGGGTTTGGATGGTCACGATTCAGAGGGGACTGAGCCCCTGGGGACACGCCTGCGGTGCTGGGGACGGGCAGGGTGACACCGAACCGGGAGAGCTGCCTGTCCCGGGGCTTCCGGGGTTTGGTGTGTAACGGGCGGGGAGGGACCCGACCGGGGGCTGCCCGG
>NW_010341076.1:1368-2010 GCF_000700745.2 Antrostomus carolinensis
TCAGCTCCCCCCTCCGGGCTCTGACCCGCTGCGGTACCGGCCACATCCCCGCTCTGCTTCCAGCTCCCAGCACCGGGGCACCCCAGAGCGAAGGGCTGGGAGGAGGAGCAGGACCTGGGCTCACTGGGTGCTGATCCCACCAGGAGTGGGAAGAGCCACGTTAGCTCCCAGGCGGGGTTTGACCTCCCTGGGCTCCTCGCTCAGGGATTTACCAGACCGGGGACCCCTCTGCCCTCCCCGGCTTCTCGCAGCTCCTCCCGCCGCGGGGCATCCGGGCTGGGATGAAATAGATCCCGGTGGTGGAGCAGCTGTGCTGGGTGATGCCAGGCCACCCTCACCCGTGTGTGACCCCGCGCTCCCGTCACGCTCACCCCGCAGAGCTTTGGGTGCATCACGAATTTGCTGCATTCAAGGACGTTTTGGGGGGAGTTGTGCTGAGATTTAGGGGAATTTAAGAATTCCTCCCGCAGCGAGAGCTTGGCTTGAGCTTGGGCGAGGGTTTGGGAGCTGATAGATCCAAGCCTGGCTGATCTTTGAGGGTAGGAGACAGCAGCTCTGCCCCCACCTCCCTTTGCTTCCCCAGCACCCAAAAATCAGGGCACAGGAACAACACCCCTCGGTCTCAGCTCGGCGTCGCTCGCG
>NW_010341076.1:2039-2343 GCF_000700745.2 Antrostomus carolinensis
CAAACATCTCGAAGCTGCCGGGATTAGTGAGAAACCAACTTCTTGGCCAATATTTTTCCTTCAGTTCCTCTCACATCAGTTCAAGAGCTGCTGCAGGAGCACGTGGCTGTCCCAGTCACCCCCATTTCCAAAAACAAACGGGGTACACACGTGGGGTCCTATCGCTGGCGGGATCCTGGCTGCTGGCCCCGGCTTTCCCTCCGCCGAATCCTTATTAAGGGATTTGAAGCGCGCTCGTTCCGGTTACAAAGCCGCCCGTGTCCTGCATGGGTTATTTTTTGTCATCCCTGCCTCTCTTGAGTCA
>NW_010341076.1:2415-3663 GCF_000700745.2 Antrostomus carolinensis
AGAGTCTCTACCCTCATCCCACTCATCAGGAGCCGGATTGGAAGCGGGAGACGCGCCCAACGAAAGGGATAAGGAGGGAAAAATCAACCATTGGTGCTTCTGATCATCCTAATTGTGGTGATTCTGGTGCCCTAGAGATGTCCCAGACGTTGGCCTTGGGGTGACATCTCCCACAGTGATGCCCTCAACGCCTCATCACAACCTTCTCCTTCTCCCAGCATGAAGCTTTGAGTGAGGAACAACCTCCAGGGACCCCCCAACCTCCCTGCCCAGCTCGGGGTCTTGTTTTCCCTCCTCATGTAGGGACCATGGTGGCAAAATGGGGTCCCCAGGTGGCACGTGGGGCCGCCACACCCCGCTGGCACCACGGCAGCAGCCGGTGCCGTGCCCTTTGCCCCGGCAGGTTGGGTTCCTCGTGGTGTGTTTGTTTTGCCACCGGCCGCTCCCCGCCGAGCTCAGCCTCAGCCGTTCGTCCCGGTGAGGAACCGCTGCCTGACTCACCGGGGGTGGCCCCACAACCCCGATCCTTCCACCTCTCCCCACCTCACAGGCCCCACCGCGCCTCGCCGAGGGGGTCGGACGGGTGATAAGGGGTTTTTACAACCCAAGCAACAATTTTAGGCTCTTTTCACCCCTCTGCTCATCGCCTTCGTGCAGCGGGGCTGCTTAAACCCCTTGAGGAAGGAGAAAAAGGGGAGCTGCCTGGTGCCCATCCCTAAAATCAGCTTTTCCCTGAGCAACCAGGGCCCAGCTCTACAATTAAATGGCAGCTGGTGTCGGGGAGGGCAGATTTGTGCTGGAGCTGGAGCAGGATGGCAAGTTGTTGCCAGCCCTGGGGCAAATGTGGTGCTTGAGGGGGTAGAAGTGGTTTTATTTCGGGCTGCGCTGAGGTCAGGGAGGGAATGTCACCTCCCTCCGTGCCTCAGTTTCCCCAGGCTGAGGATACCAGTGCAGGTATCACAACCTCTCTCCGGAGCAGAGGGGGATGTTCCAAGGAGAAGGAGTTTTTCCTGGTGGCTCAGCATGATTTGGGGGTGAAGCAGGAGAAACATCAGTTCATGGAGAGGCTCGGTGGGTGCGACGGCAGCTTCGGCACGAGCCGGCGGTTCGGTTTGAGCTAAAATAAGGCAAACTGTGTCCTGGCCGCGCGGGGCGAGGCCGGCAGAGCGAGAGGAGTCGTTAATTCAGGGCTGGAAAGATCTTCCTGCCCCCAAGGACCTGCCTGCTGGTGGCCAGGGCTGGCTGGGC
>NW_010341077.1:0-4981 GCF_000700745.2 Antrostomus carolinensis
GAGAGCGGGGTGCAGCCGCGGGGGTCCCGGTTACCGGGAGGAACCGTCCCTGGGCCCGCGGCCCCGGTGCCGTCCCCCCGCAGCCGCGGTGATCCGAGCGCTGACGGCTGGGTGTTTAAAGCGAGATGCTGTTAGGGAAAGCAGAGAAGAAAAAATGGAAGGAACTGAAGCTCCTGAAGAAGCTGGAGAAGCAGCGGATGCGGGAGCTGGAGGAGCAGCGGGCCCAGAAGCAGGAGGAGCAGAAGGAAGACAGAGGTGGGAGGGTGTGCCCAGGGAGGGTGTGGAGTCTCCTTCTCTGGAGACATTCAAGACCCACCTGGACGCCTTCCTGTGTGATCTCATTTAGGTTCCTGCTCTGGCAGGGGGACTGGACTGGATGATCTTTCGAGGTCCCTTCCAATCCCCAACATTCTGTGATTCTGTGATGGCACTGGGACCCGTGGGGAGGCCTGGGCTGAAAGAGCTTGGCTGTTCAAAGTCAGTCAGTTTTACACATGGATAGGAAAGTGATGCTCAGCTTCCTAGATCAGGGTTAGAACAACCCACCTGCATAACCAGGGATGAACACGGTGCACGAGAGACCTCAACTAAGAGCAAACCTGTAGTTAAAAGCTAAGAAACAGAGGTTGCTTTTCCCCCTCCACAGCTGCAGCAGTACATAGGATGCTGTCCGTGCTGCTGTCGCGCTGTAGCCCTCTCCCCATCCCCCTCTGCTCCCCAGGGCGTCACTACACGCTGAGCGTAGCCCTGCCAGGCTCCATCCTGAACAACGCCCAGTCGCTGGAGCTGCGGACATACCTTGCTGGACAGATTGCTCGGGCTTGTGCCATCTTCTGCGTGGATGAGATCGTAGTGTTTGACGAGCATGGAGAAGATGTAAAGTAAGGAGGAGCCACCTTCTTCTGCAGAAAGTGTTTCCTCTCTGCTTTCTGTTTCTTTAATCCTTTATTAAGCTAAGAACAGGAAAGAACTGAGTGTACCTCAAGTAAATGCTTGAATCTCTCTCAAATGCCAGGATTACAGGGACCTCTATGTCACTGGGCAAAGACGTTGACTTAACTGCCCTGGCTACCAGGATGATTTATCCCCGCATGGGGATGACAAAGTAGCAGGAGATCAAGTCCTCCTCTACTCTTAAATCTTGCTGTGGAGGGATGGGATGTGCCCATATCCTCGTGCAAGAAGATTCCTGTTTCTTCAGCCTTTCACCTGGGCCTGCATCCGAGTTAACTGGCCAGTTCCTGCAATCCTGCAGCATCCAGCTGCCAGGTTGTGTCCATACACAGACACACAAAGATTAAAAAAACAAAAAATGAAACTGAAAAAGGTATTTGGCTTACAGAGAGATCTAAATATGACTTGTTAACAGTCCCTGCCTCTGGAGGAGCCCTTTTGCAAGGCAGCCCATTTATTTCTTGGGAACGGAGGGGGAGTGTGCTGCTGTTCTTAGATTAAGGAGCAAGGCTTGGTCTTCTGGCCATTTGGGGATGTGCCATCTCATGCTGAGTTCACAGGCTGCTTGCTTTCTCTTTCAGGAGTGTGGAAGGGGATTTTGAAGGAATTGGGAGGAGAGGCAAGGCGTGTGTGCAGCTGGCTCGTATCCTGCAGTACTTGGAGTGCCCTCAGTAAGTCCATCACGGTCAGACTGTGCATCAGAACCAACTACCAAGGGTATCTTATGCTAGAGGCTAATTGTTTCACATGTCTGGTTCAGGAATTTAAAAGAACAGCACTGAATGCAGGATAGAACCTGCATGATACATTAGAGGTAGATCAGGGACTTGAGGGAGGTGAGCGTGCCCTTCTCTGCACACAGCTCCTTTGAGTCAGAACAGGGCTAGAACTGAGGCTTGGATTCCATAGAAACAACTGGTTTTACATTTCAGCCTTCTCTCCTAACAGGTACTTGAGGAAATCCTTTTTTCCAAAGCATGAGGATCTGCAGTTTGCAGGTAATGATTCAGTTGTCTCTGTCCCTCCTTGAGCTCTGGCTCTGGTTTGCAGGGGACACACAGAATTGAATAACTTTTCCTCACTTCACAGTTCAGGCTGTGAAGGTGCTGTGCTGGACCAGAGAGGAAGGGAGCAGCAGAGCAGTTGTACTTCCACCTCTGTTCCCACAGTTGGTGTCCTCTCCTTAGCAGTTGCTTTCCTCTGTGCTGTTCTAGGGCTCCTCAACCCCCTGGACAGCCCCCATCACATGCGGGTGGATGAGGATTCAGAGTACCGAGAGGGCGTAGTGTTGGACCGGCCAACTAAGCCAGGCAGAGGCTCTTTTGTTAACTGTGGGATGAGGAAGGTATGTCTGTCAGTAACCCCAGAACAACTTCCCCTGTCTCTGGCAGATCTGAAGCAGGCAGGGTGGGTATTGCTGGGTTTCTGAAGGCCATAGTGGGGGTTTAATGCTGTTGCTGTCTTGTCCCTTCTGGTTCATCAATGTTTGTAGCTCCCTGACTCCTGGTGGGTCTGCCTATCCCAGCATGTAACTGCTGGAGTTGAACCTCTGAGCAGCAAAATAAGTCTCAGACTGTTGCCCCAGCCACCCTGAGCCTGCTCTGCACCACATGCATCACACAGGCCCTGATCACAGAGCTCCTCATTCCAGCTCCAGGCCAGAACAGACCCCACTTCCTCAGAGGGTTCCCTTCCTTCCCCACCTTTCCCAGTACTTCCAGAATGTCTGATGCTGATGGTGACTGTCACTGCAGGAGGTACAGATCGACAGACAGCTGAAACCCGGTCTGCGAGTCACTGTGTGCCTGAAGGAACCCCAGAAGCCAGGTAATCCACTGCTCCCTTAGCAGCTGCAAACTGCAGTCCTGCAGGAGTTGGTCCTTCCACATGACAGCCTTCAGCTGACTGATGTCTGAAGGTACCCAGCAGCTCTGCACATTCCCTTCACTCCACCCACAGTTTTACTGACACCCTTACCCTACCTCCCTAGTCAACTGGAAAGAGCTGTCAAGCTCTTTGACCAACAATAAACAGCCCAAACATAATTGCACCCTTTCCAGAACGTGCTCAAACGGGCAGCTCTTGGTTGTACACCAAGTCAGTGCCCCATCCTGGGAGAAACTGCCGTGTGTGGCTGGTCAAACCCAGCTCTCACTAGGAAATCACGGGGGTTGTTCATCTCTTTGCTTCCTTTTCAGAAACTAAAGTGCTGAAAGGCACCGTCGTGTCCTCACACCACCCTCGGACAGTGTCAGGCCTGTACTGGGGCTACAGCGTCCGCCTCGCCTCCTGCCTCAGTAAGTATTTGCAGGGATTCTCTGCTCTCACATCCATGTCTCTGCCTGGGCTTCCCCACCAGTTCTGCACATCTGCAGCACACAGTAACATCTCTAAGAAATCCTTTTTGTCTCAAAGGCAGCTTACACATGCAGCTAGCAGCTGTGTGGCAATCAGATTTAAGGGCTAAAGCCAGGGGTGTGAATCACCCCAGTCACCCACTAGTACTCTGCCCTTTATTTCCACTCACCATTGCGCCAAAGGTCCATGTTGTAGCAGGAGATGATTTGGTGCTCTCCATCTCCAGCCAGTACATCTCCATTTCCATGATAATTACCTCCCACTCGTTCACATCAAAGCCAGCAGTGACATTTGAGCTCAAGAGCCCTGCAAAATCCTTTTCCTGTCTTCTGGTTGAAAAGGAAAATCACAATCTGTTAGTCAAGGAATGGTTCCTGGCACCTGTTTGAGCTTTGAGGAAAAGGTGCTGCAGCTGAGAAGGGTGCCAGAGACTACTGCAGCAAGGGAATTATGTAGGAAAGAGGAATTGTTCTTCTGTTGCATTAGTGGCACTGAAAAGCAATCCTTCTGCTGCTGCCCCTCGCCTGTGGAGTGTTTCAGCCTGTCCAGAAGGCACGCAGCATGGGTGAGGGCACCACATCAATAACCCCATGTTGTGTTTGTTTCCTAGGTGCTGTCTTTTCAGAGTGCCCCTTCAAGGAAGGCTACGATCTCTCTATTGGGACCTCAGAGCGGGGCAGTTCCGTGGACCAGGCCACTCTCCCTTCCTTCAGGTTCATGTCCTACCTGTTGCAGTTGGTAGCGGGGACTGTCACGTGGTCCAGGTGCTGTAAGGCTTTGTTAGGGAGGCAGCTGCACTGGGCATTGTCAGCAAGGGACACAGCTCCCTGCTTCAGCAGCACAGAGGAGCTCAAACCCAGACCCAGACACTTGACCAAAAGAAATGAGTCTGCTTCTTGCAGATAAAGTTAAGAGAACTGTTTATGTGAAACCCGTTCTTAAACCCACTTGAAGGTTCAAGGCACATGAGCAGCTCTCCCATGGAAAGCTGTAGCACCTGCCTTGGTACAGGGGCAGGAGCCAGTCTCCCCTCTCACTGACTCCCTGTGCTCTCCCCTAGGCATGCCCTTGTCGTGTTTGGAGGTCTTGAGGGCTTGGAAGCTGGGGTTGATGTGGACCCAAACCTGGAGGTCACCGACCCGAGCGTCTTGTTTGACTTCTACCTGAACACTTGTCCCAGCCAAGGCAGCCGAACCATCCGGACTGAGGTAGGACAAGTGATTCATGGTGTGGTGGGACGCAGTGCCTGCGTGCACAGAGCAGCAGTGTCTGCCTCTGGCAGTGAGCTGTACAGCAGGTCTGTTCCCCACGGTGACACTCAGCTTGCCTGGTGCTCCTCAGAGAGCAGCAGTTCTGACTGCTGCTGGGTCTGTTCCAGGAAGCACTTCTGATCTCCCTGTCTGCGCTGAGACCCCACATCGATGAGGCTGTGAAAACACCAGCAACAGCTGAGGGAAGGAAAACCACTGACCTTGCCATCAGCTGAGGACTGCCTTGGGGAAGCGGCTGTTCAAACGCGGGGTGCTGGGCAAATCACTCCAAGAGCGGGGTGAGGCCAAGACACCGTGTGACTAAAGCTGGCAGCGCTGCTCGACCAAGTGTCTGGCTGCTGTTGGGACCTCTCCACCCTCCTGCCTGCGTGGTCCAGCCAAGGACTGGTCACTGCCTC
>NW_010341077.1:5009-6629 GCF_000700745.2 Antrostomus carolinensis
GTTCAGACGTCTGGGGTGGGGAATAAAGCCGTACGGGACCTCAGCTGCCTCAAGTCTGTGTGTGTGTCTTGCTGTCGAGGATGGGCACTCGGTGTGCAGAGATCCTGCACGCTCAGTGCCTCTGAGCCATGTGGCCCTCAGCCTTAAAGGAAGTCAAAACTTGGTCCTTAAGCCAGGAAGCTGTTCCTGTCTCAGTTAGCTTGACTTCCTCAGGAGTCCTTCCTTTACCTCCAAGGCTTCATCCTTCCCAACGGCAGGAAGGGCTGGAGCTTCAGTTGGGCCTCAGTGCTTAGAAAAATCAGCAGAGCTCATTCCAATTTGGCTCTATCTGTGATGCCTTAAGTTCTGCCTGCAGTGAGCTCAAACAGGAAAGCAGCTGGAAAAGTTGGCTCTGTCCTGCTCCCTCCTGCTGAGATATTCAGGGCTTTGGTAAGAGCAGATAAGAAACAACCAATACTTTGGGGGTTTCAAAGCTTTACTGCTAAAACCATCTTCTGAAAGAAAACAATCATACAATCCCTTGGCCACACAAAGGCAGGAACTTCTCCTCTCCTCCCCCTGCATCCACCTTGCTCCCATCCTTCCCTGATAAACAGAAGAAATTAAGTAACTTCCCTTTGTGTCTTAATGAGATACACACAACTCAAAGGGAGCAATTACAGGGGTATGCTCGTAATGCAGATTAGGGGTAAATCCTAAAGGCCTACAGTGGTGTGAAGTGCCTGGGGAGCTTCTGCAGGACCTGCTTTGAGACCTGCTGCATGTGTGTGTGTTTCACTGTTAGGCAAAATGAGGGGAAGGGTAAAGAGAAGCATTGGTTTCATTCTTATTTCCCACATTTAAAACTGCACAAGGAACTATTATTGTGCATGTGACTGCTGTCAGTCCCAGCCCAGGGAATACCTGGATCTGTTTAGTCAGGGTTCAACGCTTGTTTCCAGCTGTGATGGCTTTCAAGTTACTTGTTTTCTTCAAGATGTTGGGGACAAAGAGGAGCCCTGAGGCTCGCTCAATGCTCTCAATGGGAACCAGGAACCGTTCCAGGGGGATTTTCTCATCCACGGGGCTGTTTGGCATCACGTACGAGCGCAACTCAATCTCCCCGCTGTCCTTTTCCAGGATGAGCACCTTGAAGAAATGGGTGGGGACGGCCACGTTGTTCTTCCCAATCACCTGGTACTTGACGTACATCTTCCCATCGGCCTCCATCCTGCACCAACAGCAATCATAGAATCATAGAATCATAGAATAGATTGGGTTGGAAAAGACCTCCAAGATCATCAAGTCCAACCCCTGATCCAACTCCAATTACTATATCATGGCACTAAGGGCCACGTCCAATCTCTTTTTAAAAACCTCCAGGGATGGTGAATCCACCACCTCTCTGGGCAGGCCGTTCCAGTGCCTGATTACCCTCTCTGTAAAGAATTTCTTCCTAACATCTAACCTAAACCTCCCCTGGCAGAGCTTGAGCCCATGCCCCCTTGTCCTATTGTTGGTTGCCTGGGAGAAGAGACCAACCCGCACCTGGCTATAACCTCCCTTCAGGTAGTTGAAGAGCGTGATGAGGTCAATGCCCCACCTTACCTCCTAGTTTGGTGCCATAGCTGCCCCCTCAGC
>NW_010341077.1:6671-8114 GCF_000700745.2 Antrostomus carolinensis
CAAAATCCCTTCTCTGCTTTCTCTAACAGCCTTTCCAAGCTATTTCCTGCTGCTGAAGAAATCTCAACTTGTGACAGCTGCTCCGTAGCACTACATGAAGCAAATAAAGTCATGCTCTTGAGTGGAGAAGTAACCCATAAAATAAAACCCTAGAAGCTTTATTCTGCAGGGAAGGGGTGTGCAGTCTAATCATTTAAGCCAATAATTGAGTAATCTACTACTATTAGATTGCTAAGGACTGCAAACAAAAATGACAGTTATGTTGTAGCTCAAGAAACCCACCCTTACTCCTGAAATAATCAAATGAGTGGGAAATACCTAAATTAATCTCTATCCTAAGAAAGTACCTTTCCACAGAAGCTTTTTGCACGGCTGGTCTCACCTCCTGAACAGGGTCTGGGAGCAGGTGGGAGGCTGCACCCCTCACCCTGCTTTCCCTTCCCAGCACAACACACTTTCGAGTGCAGTCCCAGCTTGGCCCTCGTGTTTACCTGGGCAGGTAAAGGGGTCCTGTGCAGACGTAGACGTTCTTGTTGCTCCTTGCCAAGCTTCTGCTGTACTTCTCAAGGTTATTCCAGGCATTCTGGTTTAAATGAGGAACCTGCAAACACAACCAGGGTGACACAGGCAGCCAAGTCAGTCAGTGGGGAATTTCCTTGCTGTTCAGAGTAGTAACACCCTCCTTTTCTATAAGATGTCTCACAGCATCCCAGGCACTTTCCAGGGCAGATCTCCACTATTAGCCCTGCTCTGGATGCTGCATAGGGTGAGGTCCTGGTTTGCACACCCAGGAACAGAACCCACTCACCTCAGACCATGACTTTAGAAACAGGTGCTATGAAATAATAGAATAATAATAATTCTTATAAACCATGCAACCATGCTGCTTTTCATTTTGTCCCTTGCACAGCCCTCTCCATGGTTGGTTTAAACCCAATCCAGCTGAATCAACAAGAATAACAGAATTTAGAGACACAGCAATTATAGAGGATAAGCAATTAACTTGAAGTAAGCAATTTGTGAAAGATTACATATTTTAAAATAGACATAAGTTAAATGTCATTATGTCAGTTTTTCTTAGAAGGGAAAGGTGAGCAGACAGGAAGATGATTCAAGATCAGTGAACAGAGTGACCAGAGTGGGACCAGTGGGGCTGCAACTTCTGAAGAGGCACCGAGACCAGATGAGAAGAATCAGCTGTGTTTGAAGACCACTGGGGACTTTTATAGAATTTTAAATTAATGAGAAATTTGGAACTGAGGGTTCGTGGGAAAACACCAAGAACTTTGAGAAGAATACCTATTGTATAATGTTAAATTCAGTGTATATAGAGAGCTTGATTTTTGCAGTGCCTGAGCCACTCACTGAGGTGCCGGCCCAACTCTGAGCTGTCAATAAAGCAAACCCAGGGTCACCCACGGACCGAGTTAAACTCCTTTAACA
>NW_010341078.1:0-1958 GCF_000700745.2 Antrostomus carolinensis
CCGGCCTCCCCTGGGTGCCCAGAGGATGCTGAGATAGAGGTGGATGGTGGAGTGTTCGCTGTGGACCTGCCACTCAGCTTCATCACCGGGAGGGACCACAGCTACTCCAGCCCCGTGTCCTGACACTGCCTGCTGCCTTCCCTGCACTGCCCGCCCGCCCGCCTGTTACTGCTGGAAACAGCCTCTGCCGGCCTCGTCACCACTGCCCGGGTAAGGGGCCTTGGGTTGGGGCAAGCGCCCAGCTTGGACCCCCGCTGCTGGGCTGCTAAGCAGCACTGGCCATGGCACATAGGGCTGGCACAGCACCGTGGCACCCACTGTGCACTGCAATGCACAGCAAGAGGGCTCAGCTGTCACGGGGACACCCTCCTGCCTCCCACCGTGCAGCCCAGGGCAGGCTGGGGGCTGCCTGGCAGGGGTGTGGGGCAATGCCACCCCCAGCAGACACAGTTACAGGAGGACTCAGCCACCCCTGCAAAGCCAGGAAGGGGAATTAACGAGTGCATTAAGCAACCTGCCTTCATGCTCCCACAGCCATCCCCTCTCTTGTACATACCCAACACTATTCTAGTAAAAGCACTTAGTGAAACTCCTGCTTGCGTCTTGCCTGCAAGCCCAGACCCCCCTGCAGCAGCGGGCTGGACCCCCGGAGTGGAGGGCAGCACTGGGCTGTGCTCTAGCCAGGCCAGACTTGGTGGAATCAGAGATGGGAGTAGATTCTTTAATGATAATTACATCTCAGGGGTCTAACAGCAGCTGATTGTCAGACTTGTACAGTTTGTTTAAAAATATAAAATCTAAGGAGGCTCCTATCTGCTCTGGTGTAGCCGGCCCCTCACACGTACTGCTTCTTCTTGGTGGCTGCCTTGCTTGCCAAGTCCTTGGCTTTCTCCGTAGCAGCCAGAGCTGTCTCCTTGGCTTTCTCGGTTGCTTCCTTGGCTGTCTCCACCAGTGTTTTGGATGGAGCTTCTCCTGTAACATGGAAGTCGTTAACCCAGCCCCAGTGGGTCCCCGCCCTGCCCCAGCACAGGAGTGCTGACTGGTGCAAGCTCAACCAGACCTGTCACCTTGGGACAGAGGCGATTTCCCCACACACAGGGAAGATGAGCTCAATGCTCCTAACTGGTGTGTCAGGGCACGTCACCAAGGGGAACTGCAGGCACGTGACTGCAGCTGTGTTACGTCCCCCTCCAGCCTGGACTCCACCCCTGCCCAGCCTCGTACGCGCTGCCTGGCTGCTCCACTCAGGAAGAGCCAGCTGTGCCAAGACACGGGAGGCAAAAGCAAGGGATGAGGATTTCACAGTCGGATTAGTTCAAGCTGTGACCTGCCTATGGACTGGAGTGTTCCCAGTGTGACCTGTAACTCCAAAAGAGACCTGTCCCAGTCAGCACCAGCCTGCCCTCGGGTTCTCACCTTGCATTCTTGCTAGCACGTATTCAAATCCTTTAGTGCTCTTGGTCACGTTGCTTTTGAACCTGGCCAGACCAAACTCCTGCAAGGGAAGAGTCAATGAAGGTGGAAGCCCAGCTCCCTGGTCCCACACAACCCCCAGGGCTTTGTCCCAGCCTGACCAGTCCCAAATACCTGGTGGGCTCATGACCACTGGCAGTGATGGTTTTGAGTGCCCCAAGAGCTTATGAGGATGGGGGAAGGGGGTGAACCAGCACAGGTAGAGGGATAGAGCAGCAGCTTTAAGACCTCTCTGAAGAGGAGGGGTAAAATGCTGCTTGAGCAGTTGGGAGCGCTCACCTGGACAGCCCGGGAGACACCAAACAGGCTGGAAGAGACCCAGGCTTCTCGCTTGACCTCGGTCCAGTTGCTGTTCTCTGGGTTCACCTGGTACACGCAGCGCTCCTCCACCACCTGCATGAGGCACAACCCAGCTGTGGGCACTGCCCGGTGCCTGCACCCAGCCATGCACCCACCGGTGGGCACCTACCATGAGACGCACGTGG
>NW_010341078.1:2045-2269 GCF_000700745.2 Antrostomus carolinensis
GGGAAGAAGCGCCCCGCCCAGCGGGGCATCCGGTTGGTCTTGGTCAGGAGCCGCCGGGAGAGCAGCTTGTGGTCGGCTGTCACCTCCCGGTGCACGATGTCTTCGGTCAGGACATGTTTGCTGAAGTGGAGACGGCGGAGAGAACATCAAACTCTGCTCCTGGCCAACATCCCCCCCTCCCCGGGGCTGGTCATCACCGGGCACCGCGGGGGCAGGAAGAGGGC
>NW_010341079.1:0-206 GCF_000700745.2 Antrostomus carolinensis
CTGGCGTTTAAAGAGACTTCGGTGGCGGTGTGAATACAATTGAACCCAGCGACTGCGGGGAGGATCGAGTTACCTGGGCAAACAGCCCCGGAGCACCAGAGCCAGCCGGCATCCGCCCGAAAGGCACCCCCACCCCCCAACATAGAGCTGAACCTCCTCGTTTGGTACCGGGCCAAACAGGCCGGCTTACACGGCTGCGATGGCCC
>NW_010341080.1:0-303 GCF_000700745.2 Antrostomus carolinensis
ACGCCAGCTCATAGTCGCGGTGCCCGATCCTTCCCACAGTCACTCCGCGCCTCAGAAACGCCCCTGCCCCGTCCCCCCGGCCCTCACCGCCGTCCCCCCACGGCCGCTGGCTGAGCCCCGGTGCCGCCTGCCTCTCTCCGTGGCACGCAGGAGCGGAATTGCTTCTTCGGCCCTCTTGTTTACTTGATAGAAACTTCAAACCGGACGTGTTTAGTCACAGAGCAGAAATCTGTTTCTGTCTATCCGCCAAACCGATAGGAAATGCTGCTTCTGTGGCAACATGGGAAGGCCGTGCCTGCGCCT
>NW_010341080.1:368-5990 GCF_000700745.2 Antrostomus carolinensis
CTGAAGAGCAGCGTTTGTCAGGGTGCAAGTGGCTTTTTCCAGGGAGCTATGAAGAAATACTCTGAATGTCTGACTTGGGTGTGAAAGTTCCAGGAAGGTATTTTTCATTCCATCTCAGTCCCTGAAAGAGTCAGATAGTCCTCGCACTGAGCACAGCTCTGCTAGTCATATGTAAATGTAATACTTCTAGCGTCCCTGGCTTGGTTATAACATGTTTGACCGAGTGTGGTGTTTTGTTCTTGTATTTCTAGGTATACGTACAAAGGGAGAGTGTTTTTTTGCAGTACACCTAAAGGAGAGTGGTAATACACGGCCCACAAAAATAATAATTAAAAAAATTGTATCTTTTGCAAATGAGTACCCAAGGCCTACAGGGGAAGGGGATAGAAATATGAGCTTTAGGAAAAAAAAAATAATAACCCATGAAGCCAGCTGGGACGGGATATTCAGGTACTTTTTCCCTTCTTCTTTCAATATAATTTATTCCTTCTAAGCATAGGCTTGATAGAGTAGCAGTGATCAGGGAGTGCAGTTTCCGCTGCACTGACGCTAGTATTTGCTTTCAGATTGCTTGGAAGGAACATTTTTGTTTGCAGGAGACCAGAACTGCACATTTTGAAGGCCCTTTGAGATTTCAGGTTGCTCGCGTCCAGGTCACCTCAAATCTTCAGTAAAGTTTCCAGAGAGATTTCTTCCTCTTGTATGATTTCGGAATACTGCTCTGACAGGTCTTGTTTGGCATGATCCTTCCTCCTGGCTTACTTTCCGCATTGGTTTGTAAAAAGTAAAGTTTTAAAGATGTCTTTTTTTGCTTTGTTACAGAAAATCGTCAAAAATGGGCAAAGGCGATCCTAAGAAGCCGAGAGGTAAAATGTCTTCATATGCCTTCTTTGTGCAAACCTGCCGGGAGGAGCACAAGAAGAAGCATCCAGATGCATCAGTGAACTTTTCAGAGTTCTCAAAAAAATGCTCAGAACGATGGAAGGTAGGAATAACTGCTTAAAAAAACCCCACAAAACCTTAAATGACTACTTGGTGTGAAATACTGTTTGAGCTTGTAAATTGTTTCCGTAAAAGTTCAGGTTTTAGATAAGCATGAAGTGCAATTGTCAGGTTAGTGGTAACTATCAGTTGTTCTTGCCTTACCTTTAGCTCCCCCAGCTGAAATTTTTGGAATGGACTCAGATATGCTTTTGAATCTTAAAATACAGCTTTGATCCTTATGAGTCGCTTCCAACTTGAGATACTCTGTGATTCTAATTGCCTTCCAGACTATGTCTTCCAAGGAGAAAGGGAAGTTTGAAGATATGGCAAAGGCTGACAAGCTTCGTTATGAAAAAGAAATGAAAAACTACGTACCACCTAAGGGGGAAACGAAAAAGAAATTCAAGGATCCAAATGCACCGAAGAGGCCTCCGTAAGTAGATTTCTAGTTAATGAATCTTGTTTGGGACCATTGCAGTGGAGTGTATCTCTAAAATGATAAAAATAATTTTATCCAGGTTTTTGAGCTTCAGAAATGTAAGACTCTGATTTTCCTGACCAGTGGCGTAAAAATAGGTTGAAATTTTAGTTACAAATTACAGGTTTGTGGTTTCATGCTGGCCCTCTTTATCTAAGTTGGAGTAATGTCAGCCTTTAAAAGTGGATGCAAAAGTTGGCAACATGCAGTTCTGACTGATTTTTCCAGTTTCTCTTAAGAGGATAATTCTCATGTCAGATGGCGCTAAAATATTTCAGGCCCTGCTCTCCCAACCTGTTGGCCTGAGCAGAGTTTTTGATTGGCAGTCCATTTAAAATTAAGAGGCTTCTGCACAGACAGGTTAGAGGGATGATCTTGCACAAAAAAACAGCTTGGACAATTAAAACTTCAGCCACTACGTAAAGACTGTTGACTTCAGGTTCAGCTGGTACTAGGCAGTAGTACTTTGCAGCAGTACCTTTTTGTGTGTGTTTTCAATGGAACTAATGCTGAAAGGAACAGGGAAGTTCCTCTACCAGTGAATATTCATATTTGGGCTGATGCTGTCATCTGGAAATCCTAATTTTCATAACAAATACTGCAGCTTCTCTGCCTTCAACAGTTCTGACGTAACATATCATTCCCTCATTCTCTTTTTTATTATTTTCTCCACATATGGTATATAAAATTTGTCCTCCTGAGAGTCCTGACAAAAATGGGACCAGATGTGCGGCATTATTTAAGAGGAACGTGTTAAGTTTTCAAACTAGTTTATTCAGTTCTCATACCTTCCATTGTAATTAATGTTTCTCTCACTTTCAGGTGCTTTTCCAAAATGCCCTTAAGAAACAGTAAAAAAAGGTCACAAAATTTTCTGTTACACTAAAGTCTAAAATTAAAATAATCTCATCTCTTTTTTTCCCTCTGTAGTTCGGCTTTTTTCTTGTTTTGCTCTGAGTTTCGTCCAAAAATCAAAGGAGAACATCCTGGTCTGTCTATTGGGGATGTCGCAAAGAAACTGGGAGAGATGTGGAACAACACCGCTGCAGATGATAAACAGCCTTATGAAAAAAAGGCTGCTAAGCTGAAGGAGAAGTATGAAAAGGTAACACTGACATTTATGGAGATGGTTTGGGGCGGTGAAGCCTCAATGTAGAAGTTTTTTTCCCTTCTCGTGTGCTCTGATACCTGATTTGCAAATTATAATATGCTGAACGCTGATTTCATTATATTTTTTGGACAATATCACATAAAGGGGCATATGGTTTATTACTGTAACACTGAGTTGCAGTCCTTTGTGTTGAACTGTTTGCATTCCTCTCTAATTCAGGACCATCAGTGATAGTTTAGTAGATACCATGGTGTCTGTATTTGTTATTAAAACAATAGGTCACAGCAGTATCTTGAGCTGAGTTGGTAGCATTAAGTAATGCCAGCAAAGAATAAATTGTTTCTCCATAATTTTGGAGGTATTGATGAGCGCCCCTGAGCATTAGAATGATACACATGGATGCTTTTTAAAATTTTTTCTTGGGATAGTGTCAGAACACTAATGAGATGCTCGTTTTAGACACGTTCCTGTACCTGTTTGGTGTCCGTCTCCTTTCTAGGAGTTAACATAAGTAATAATATGTATGAAGCAGCATATCTTACAATTTCTTGAATAATTAAAGCTAAATCACACCATCATAATTGAAGAATTGTGTTGTGCACACAGGGTAGTGCTACCTGTGTTTTTATTTCCCATCCCAATATGAGGAAAGTAAGGGAGAAAGGGATGCATGTTAGCTTCTCTTGATGGTGCTTTACAACGGGTCAGCAACCACCTACAGCAAACGTGTACCATCCATTTGTGTGCTGTGACCTTCCTCTGGGTGTTTCTTCTGCTGGCAAACAAAATCACTGTGAAATTGTGGCATTGTAGTGAACAAGGTGGCTCCTTCTGTTTATGGGCTGGAGGGGAACTGCAGGTCTAGAAACTTTCCCATACTGTCCTTCCTGTGCAACTTAAACTCTTTAGTACACTCATTGTTTGTACATGCAGCCAAGGCAACTCACAAGAGACTTTTTAAATGGTAAAATTACTAATCTTTAGTCCCAGATACTTTAATCTTCACTAGTATTGTCTTTATTTTTTATGCGGTAATCTCAGTGTTTCAGCGAAACTTGGCCTTTGACTCAGTGGATATCCTATCTTCTAAAAATTTCATGCTCAGCTTTCAGGGAGTCTGAGGGAACTGTAAGAAGATTAGTGGTGTAATGGTTACTGGGTGAGGAATATTTGAAGATTTGGACCCTCTGTGTAAAAGTATTGATGTCTGTCTGTAGCTGGTAGGTGTAAGTCTTGCAGAGCAATTCTGCTGCATAATTGTTTTTATTATTTTGGCACAAGGTTGGGAAGTCTTAGCTGTTTTTCTGACTTGATCTTCCAGGTACAGTTTTGACTTCCCTATAACAGGAACTGAATTTTGTGTGTTATAAACGACTAGAATAAATTTACTGCATGCAGAAGGTGGCACTGTCTACCCTTTAATCAAGTTCTTATACCTTTTATTTTGTAAACTTCAGTTAGGCAGAGTTCTGTATAATTGCTCTTCACTGAGGCATAACAGTGCAAATATTAGGCTATGTCATTCTCATGTGTTTTGGGTGGCTCACTGCAGTTTTGTGTCTCAAACCAGGATTTTCCTGGGCTTTTCTTTAGGCATCAGAGAAGGTAGGGCTAGAGAGGGACCTTAAGAGGTCTACCTACTTCGTTTCCTTATGGGATAGTGGGCTTAGCTGTGGCTTTGCCATCTGAGGCAGCAGCTTTTCCAACCTATTCCCAAAAGCCTAAGAGTGGAGGTTCCTCAGCAGCCATAAGCAGCATGTTCCAGCACACGAGTATCCACCAGTTTCTGTGTCAGGGGGTTCCCCTTTCTTTGGCACTGGGTCTCAGTTCACCTTGTAACTGAAGCTACAGCTCCTGGTTCTACCCCAGCGGATGTGGAGAAGGGGCAGATGCCTGGGTGGCTCTGGTTTCACAAGTACCATTGGGAAGTTGCTCAGAGCTCTTGGCTGGTTAACTCTCTGAGAAGTTGTTCCTGCTTTTCTCCTCCAAGGATATTGCTGCATACCGGGCCAAAGGGAAGGTTGATGCAGGCAAAAAAGTAGTTGCCAAGGCTGAGAAGAGCAAGAAAAAGAAGGAAGAGGAAGAAGACGAGGATGAAGATGAAGAGGATGAAGATGATGAAGAGGAGGAAGAGGAAGAGGATGAAGATGATGATGATGATGAATAAGTCTCTTTTAGAGCAATTTCTTTCTTGTCTATAAAGCATTTAACCCCCCTGTACACAACTCACTCCTTTTAAAGAAAAAAAAATTGAAATGTAAGGCTGTGTAAGATTTGTTTTTAAACTGTACAGTGTCTCTTTTTTTGTATAGTTAACACACTACCGAATGTGTCTTTAGATAGCCCTGTCCTTAGTGGTATTTCAATGGCCACTAACCTTGCCTGGTACAGTGTGGGGGTTGTAAATTGGCATGGGAGTTTTAAAGCAGGTTCTTGTTGGTGCACAGCACAAATTAGTTATATTTGGGGATGTAGTTCATTTCTCATCTTCAGTTGTCTCTGATGCATCATACAAATAATTGTTGTTCTGTTAAATGAATACCACTCTGTAATTGCAAAAAGGAAAAAAAAAAAAAAAAGTTGCAGCTGTTTTGTTAACATTCTGAATGCTTCTAAGTAAATACAATTTTTTTTATTAGTATTGTTGTCCTTTTAATAGGTGCCCTTGAAAAAATCATACTTTTTCTTTCTCTTTTTTTTTTTTTTTTGAGGGGAGCTCATCTTTTGCTTTATTGAATGCCCGTTTGGGATCACGGGAATATTACAGTTTTCATCTTTCATATAACCAGCTGATAAACAAAGCTTTGATCTGCATACCCTGCATATTCATGATAGGGTAAGAAAAGAAATTATATAGGCATATGATGAAAGAGTATTCTTCCGTAACTGGAAACAAAACAAAAAATTCAATCTCAACAAACTGCTACTTGTTCAGATTTTTGTGAAATGTGATATTCTGTTGAGTTGCATGAATTCACCGGTCTTGGAGAGCTGAGAAGTATAGAGTTCAATTTTACAGAAATTAAATACTTGGAGGGGGGCTGGGGGG
>NW_010341081.1:0-4984 GCF_000700745.2 Antrostomus carolinensis
TGTCTGTGGGGCATTTTTGTGACTATGAGGTCTCATTTGCAGCCTGATCCAGCTGGAGGGGTTCCTGAGTGGGATGTGCTGCAGCTGCGAGGCAGTGTACCGGGTACTATACTGGGAGAACCCCACTGTCTCTTCCCAGTGAGTAATACAGTGTCAGGCATCCTGTGGTGGGCTCAGCAGGGAGAGGGGCCTGGCCTGTGGAGTTGCTTTTGTGTTTGGTACTCGGAGGGAGCAGGCAGAGGACCAGGTGAAGGAAGGGGGATTGTGCCTGTGGTGTGAGTCCTCTCTCTTGACCACAGTCTTCTGCTGCTCCTTCCCAGGTTTTACGGGGCGCTGCTGGGCTCTGTCTGTGTCCTTTATCTGCTTCCCCTCTGCTGGGTCCTGGCCATCCTCAACAGCACCCTCTTCCTGGGCAACACCCAATTCTACCAAGGTAAGAGCCCTCCCTGGAAGTGGCTTGTGTGGGATTGGATAGGGAAAGGCCCTCTGAAGCCAGGGATCCTGCCCTTGTCCTCTCCCAGCACCTTTGTGTGAGCCCAGTGACCCATGTTGTACTCTGCTGTGGGACCTGGACACCTCAGAGCCAATGATGTCCTGGGGATGGTGCTCAGCAGCCCAGGCTGGGTGGTGGGGTTCTGGGGTTCAGATGTGAGATTCTCACCTCATTTGAGTCCTGGCCTTGGGTGCTCTTTGCTGCTCTCCTTTGTGCTGTGGCAAACCAGCAATGCAGCGTGTGCATGAGTGTCACCACCCCTCTTGGTCCCTTGACCCTGCTCTGCAGGACTTGAAATACTCTTGATGCCTGTGTGACACAAGCTTGGAAATGTGCTGTCAGAGGGGAGGAGAAGAGCTGGAGGTGATCTCTGTCCTGTGGTGTGTGCTGGAGGGGAATTGGATGATGTCTCAGCTGTGACTAAGGCACCTGCTGTTCCCTAGCCTGAGCTGGGCCAGGTGGGGGGGCGGTTCCTTGCTGGCCCAAGGTGTGTGAGCAGAGGAGGGTTCAGGATGCCTGATGGGTGAAGGTTGTACGTGCCAGCATCCCACCCTGAGCTTTGGAGATTGGCTCTTGCAGTCATTTTTTTGTGTGGCAGGGCTGGGGGAAGGGAAACGCCATCCCACTCCAACCATGTTCCCCTCTTGCCAGTGATAAGGGAGCTCAAGGCCTCGATCGAGCAATGTGTGGGCACCAAACCCCTCGAGAGCATTCCAGAGCCTGCCGAACCCCTGCCAGCTCCTGCCCCTGTGGATCGGACTCCCACACCCACCAGCACAGAGGTAAGATAGGGGCAGGGCTGGCAGTTGGGCAGGGTCAGCCCTTCAGTCTGACTGTGCCCGTGCCTCTCTACCCACAAACTCCTTCCAGCGGCCACCTTTGCTGGAAGCCTGTGTGCCCTGCCTGGCAGCCCCTCCTGGGGTGTTGCCCTGCTGCACTAGGAGCTTGGCTCAGTCCTCCCACTGAGTGTGAGGATGTGAGCTGTGGAGGCAGGGGCTTACCCCACCTTCAGGACTTACACCTCATGGGGCTGTCAGGCAGCTGGTTCTTTGTCCTGGAACCTGCCATGGAAGTGTGGGCCCACCTCTGGACAGCGGTGGGGGTACAGCAGAAGTGGCTCTGTGCATCTCTTTCAGGACCTTACCCCTGGCAGTGTGGAGGAGGCGGAGGAGGCAGAGCCTGATGAAGAATTCAAAGATGCTATCGAGGTTTGAGGCTGGTGGGGATGGGCTGTGCCTGTGGGACAGCTGAGGTGGGAAGGGGTGAGGGCCTTGGTGGGCAAGCTGGGTGCTCAGGGAAGGCGAGTGTGGGTCTGGGCACTGCTGACTCCATCTGTACTGCCTCTCTTCTTTGTCCCATGCTGCGGGAGAAGGAGAACCAGCTGCTGGTCATGGTGAGTACTGCCATGGCAAGGTGTGCAAGAGGGGCATCTCCTCCCATCTAGAGCTGGCAGCCTTTGCCGGGTTTGCTGGTGGTTTGTGGCCGTGCCCTGTGGAAGATCCTTCTCCTTGGATGCCCGTCTGTGGGGTGGGCTGCTCTGCAGCCCCTGGGTGTGCCCCCAGCCACCCCTCTGCTCAGCTGGCTCTGCTCTGTGCAGGAGGATGACGAGAGCTCTCAGTGCTCAGCAGATTTTGACCTCAGCCTCCCAGACAATGGCTTTATGAGCAAAAACGAGGTGATCCGCAGCAAGGTGTCTCGCCTGACGGAGCGCCTGCGCAAGCGCTACCCCAGCAACAACTTCGGTAAGGCTGGGAGCGGGAGCTGCCTGGGGAGGCTCCGGAGAAGGGGGGTCTGTGCTGCTCCCAGCAGTGGCCGCTGAATTGGGAGTGGAGAGAGTGGTGTGCCCGCTAGGGCTGCCCTGACATCTCCAGTAACCTCCCTTCTCCATGGGGAGGATGTCCCCAGCTGTCTTGGCAAGGGTGGGGTTGAGAGGATGCAGCAGTGCAGTCTCCACACTGAGCCTTTGCACAGGTGCGGGTGTTCTGTGCCTCTCGCGGTCCCAGGCAGCAGAGCCCTCCCTGACCTCCCCTGTCTTTTTTCCAGGGAGCTGCACCGGCTGCGCAGCCACTTTCTCTGTGCTCAAGAAGAGGGTGAGTCTTTGTCTTCTGCCCCAGCTTGCTGCCTGCACCTGGGGCAGAGGTGTTTCGTGTGTCTGGCTTGCCTGGCTTTCTCCAGCAGCTCGGCTGGCTGGCCTCGGTCACAGCCTGGCAGTAGATGACCTCAGCTAAGTGCTGGGTGTTGTCACATGCCTAATGGTGCCAGGGATCCCTTGTGCTGTGGAGCTTTTGTCTTTTTGCTCCTTTGGCAGCTGCCTCAGGCCAAACTTGCCTGTGCTGGTGTACAAGGCACCTGCTCTGTGCACTGGTTTAGCCGGTTTCCTGTGGCCTGAGAGCTTTCTGGTGAAGCAGAGCATGGGTCTGCTTGTGGGAACTAGAGGAGCAAAGGCCACCCCGGTGGTCTTGTCTGAGCCCCTGTGCATGATGCTTGGCACATGGTCCCCTGGGCAGTTCTGGAAAGGATGTATCTCTTGTCCCCCCTAGACTTGCATTGCTGTGTTCCCGCCACCTCTTGTTCTCCAGAGTTGTGGCACCCTCATCTTCCTCCTGGCATAGTCATATACATGTCTGGGACTCTCTGGAGCTTGTGTCCCTCCAGGGTTACAGCAGAGGGTTACAGCAGGGGCAGCGATACAGTGTCCTTAAGCCTCCTGGAGCCTGTGTTCCCTGTGCTTTTTCAGGCTGGGCACAGGCTGCCTGTGATGTCAGAGCACACTTGAATGGAGATCCAGCGTTAGGCCTGGGCAGTTTGTCCAGGTGTTGTTAGCAGATGATGTTTCTGCTGTTGCTGATGGGGCTCGGGGTTTGTACCCCCTCCCTTTCAGCAGGGAACACTGTTAGCAATGCTCTGGCACTGGAGTTTGCCAGGGAGGGCTGGGTGTGGGCCCAGAGTAGTGTCTCACCTCCATCTCTCTCCACAGCGGAGCTGCAGTAACTGTGGGAACAGCTTCTGCTCCAGGTGTTGCTCCTTCAAAGTCCCCAAGGCTGTGATGGGAGCCACGGGTGAGTGGAAAGGTGGAGGAGGGCAGAGCTCCTGCTCCCACCTGTGCTGTCTGCTGCAGGGGTTTGCCCCAGCCGTGGTGGGAAGGGTTGGCAGGACCTGCCCAATGCAGCTGGGCTCGGGTCAGAGAGGTGATGGGTTTGCAGCTCTCAGAACAGCTCCATGGCTGGGGAAGGAGATCATCTCTGACACCTGCTTTTCTTTCCAGCCCCGGAGGCTCAGAGGGAGACAGTGTTTGTGTGTGCTCTGTGCAACCAGGTGCTCATCAAGTGACCCAAACAGGCCCAGCCGGCTCCTGGGTCCTGCACTGCACCCATGACAGCGGGCACCCTTTCCGTGCTCGCCGGGAGCCTGGGCTGCTTGGTTCCCAGCGTGGCATCACCCTGCCAGAGGACACGAGCACTTCCTACTCCTCCTGCCAGCCCCAGGCTGGGGGCAGACCAGCCCTCCTTGCCATGTAGCATCTGCCACACCAGCTGGGTCCCTGCTGTGGAGCATTGTCCACAGCTGTGTCTCCATCCCTGTGGCTGCCCCTGGCAGCTGCTCCAAGCCCTGGGTGCTCCCTGGCACTCCCTGTGCCCTGCCACGTACTTGCCCCGGCCCTGTGACCTGGCTCAGTGGTGGAAGAGCCATCCTTCCTGCTTGTGATCCTACCTCCACCTCCTGGGTGGGGCAGAACAACCTCAGGGCTCTGTCCCTACCTTTCCCAGCACTGTGCTAGGTGACTGTATTTTTGGGATCAAGTCGGAGCTCTACCTGCATCCCCAGGAGATGTCGTCATTGGTCCTGGCTCAGCTGAGACCCTACTAGTCACTGCTGTGCTCCTTGGACTCGCTGCCTGCAGGTTTAGTCTTGCCCCCTGCCCCACCCCGATATTTGTAGCTCAGAGGAGGCAAGAGGGTAAGTTTGGTCTGGGCTGTGTGGCTGGGTCTCCAGCTGCAGCGTGAGGAGGCACAAGTTGGTGCTGCTCTGTGCACTTAGTGACTGCTGCTTTTACTACAGATTAATATATCAGTGTATATAGAGAATGACCAATAAATCTCTTGCCCTCAGCTGGCTCTTGTCTTGTCCTACTGAAAGCTGTCCCAGCTCACCCTGGCACCTCTGTGGCCGTGGTCACAGAGATGTGGTGTGTCTCTGCCACCAGCTCCCCTCCCTTACTGGGATTTCCATCTTCTGTCATCCCGTGGCCTTGTTTGCCCCGGGCTCAGGGCTGTGTGCAGCTGCCCCTCCTTGGCTGTGCCGGGGAGAAGCTCGGCTCTGGCAGGAGCTGCCAGGTTTCCTCTTTACCTCCCGGGGCCGCTCCTTCCCCTGCCCTGTCCACGGGGTGGTCCTGGCAGCTGCCTGCGCGCACAAGGGTGACCTTTCCCTGGGTGAACAGCAAAGCTCCCAGCTATCCCAGGAATGTGACCCTGTGGCACAGCTGGGAATGGC
>NW_010341081.1:5045-6070 GCF_000700745.2 Antrostomus carolinensis
CTGCTACCCACCAGCCCGAGAAGGTGCTGGGGTGTCCCATTGCTGATTGTACACCCCTCCAGCGTGGGAGCTCACACAAAGCAACCCTGAGGGCAGCCTGAGCCCTGCTCTAAACCACTTCCTCAGTCTGTGCCCTCTGGCAATTTGGGGAAAACCTCGACTTGGTGGTGTTGGGGGTGTCTGAGTTGTGCTGGGTGTGCTCCAAGGCCAGGGGGTGGGGCGGGGGCTGCAATGCAGAAGGCTCAGCAGTTACTGGCGGGGGGGGGGCGGCCGGGACATTGGGGGGGGGGGCTGTTAGCACCCCAAGAGCTGTGGGGTTTGTGGGTGTATCTGCAATGGGGCTGAGAGGGGTTGATTGAGCTGTAGAGCTCAGATGGCCGATGGTGGGAGGCAGAGAGAAGTTACTTGTCTTTCTAGAGAAAACACTTGGAGCGATGAGTGCCGTGGCCATGTATGTCTAAATGCTCCCTGGAAAGATGCTAATGACGCAGAATACAGAGGGCTACAGATAAACTTGGGCTGTGGGAGACGAGGTTTTATTTGCATACTTTAAGTTTTGCAGTAAAATGGCATAATTGATGATGTTTATTCCTATGGCAGCACGCTCGGCAGCCTCGCTCTGACCGTACCTTCTAACAATATTTGAGTTCTTTCCATGGTTTTTTTGCATATGGGCTGGGGTGGAGGGTGGGGGCAGCAGCTGCCTGCCCCCGGTGTGAGGCTGTTGCAAGGGCTGGCTGCCTCGTGTCCCTGGCCAGCTCTAGAGCAGGGGCATCTGCTCCTGGATGGAGTGGGATGCGAGTGCCCTTTGGGGCTCTGGGAAGTGAGGGGTGGCCACTGGGGCCAAAGCCATGGCCGGGGAGGACAGAGGGAGGGGGGATCATCCTGGTGTGGGGCAGGTGTCTCATCAGCTGGGAGGAGGGTGGGTGCAGGCATCCCACAACCTCAGTTCCCCTCGTGTCCTGGGAGGTTCCCCTGGGCCAGGGCCAGCCCCGGTGAGAAGCCGCAGCGTCGGGCAGCCAGGG
>NW_010341081.1:6363-6676 GCF_000700745.2 Antrostomus carolinensis
GGGTGGTCCTGGCTGGTGCAAGTGGGTGTCCCCAGGGGACCTTTTGGGAGGAGGCTGGAGGTTTTGGGGTGGGAGGTCTGGCAGCAGGGCAGGGCTGGCTGGGAGCTGCAGACAGGGCTGAAGGTGGTGCGGAGATGGGACGCCCAGGGATGGAGGCAGGGATCCCGGCCCAGGATCCGTCCCCCCCTGTGCTCCTCAGTACCAGGCTCCTTGCATGTGCCTCCAACTCCCAGCCTGCAGATCTGTGCCCCAGGGGTGACCGAGGGAGAAACCTCTCTGGCAAACACCCTCAGACCCAGCTGGGGGCTCCCTC
>NW_010341081.1:6774-8409 GCF_000700745.2 Antrostomus carolinensis
GTCCCTTGGCTTGGCCAGGCTGCCCAGCCTCGGGCTCTGGGCATGGTACCTAGAGTAAGGCTAGAGCCACAGCCCAGGGTGACCTCACTCCCTTGGGTCACCCCACTCAGTGGGCAGGACCAGGAGCCCCCTCCCATCCTTCCTGGGGTTCCTGAGGGGGCCCCAAGGGGCAGTTGTTCATGAACCACAGGGAGCTGAACACAGGCTTCTCCGAGGCAGCATCATTTACTGTAGTGTGGATGGGCAAGGGGTGCAGGAGCCCCCTCCCATCCTTCCTGGGGTTCCTGAGGGGGCCCCAAGGGGCAGCTGTTCATGAACCACAGGGAGCTGAACACAGGTTTCTCCGAGGCATCATTTACTGTCGTGTGGATGGGCAAGGGGTGCCTGGGCTGGGGCTTGGCAGGGTGTGTGTGAGGGATGCAGTAGGGCTGATCTGGGGGGCTTCAAGGTGGACCTCTCCCCTGCAGCTGAGCCCAGGCAGGGACCATGCTGTTCTGGGCACTTGGTCTTGAGGGGCCAGTCTGTGGGGACAGTGGAGCAGGAGGGACCTGCTTCAGCTGGGTTGGGTCCCTGTGAAGGTGGGATAATCCAGGGTAAGGTGTGAGCTCAAGGTGAGAACGTGGGATGCTTTGGTGGGCTGGAGTAGGGATTCCAGGGGGCTGAGGGTCTGGGGCCTGTCACCAGGGAGCTGGGCAGGGGACACAGGGGTGCAGCATAGGGGTCTCGGGTGCAGCCAAGGGGTCCCAAGAGGGCCAAGCAGGGATCCTAAATGTAGACAAGGGTCTCTGGGGTGCTGGACAGAGGGCTTGGGGCTAGCCAAGGGTCTCTGGTGCAGACCAGGTCTCACAAGCATGCAGAGCAAGGGTCCTGGGTGTGGGCAGGGGTCCTGGGAGCAGAACAGGGGTCCCAAGCATACAGAGCAGAGCTCTCAGGATGGGGCAGGGGTCCTGGCTGTGAATGAAGGGTCCCATGAATGCAGGTGGGAATCCTAGGGGTGCAGAGCAGGGCACAGTCAAGGGGCCAAGGGGAACAGAGCCGGGGTCCTGGCATGCAACCAGGGATGCCAGGGGTGCAGCGTCAGGCCAGTGCAGGAGTCCCAGGTAAGGGTGGGCAGAGCCCTAGTGCTGCCCAGCCCCATAGAGCAGGGGGTGGTAGAGGGGGCAAGGGTAGGAGAACATAAACTTGACGGCAAACTTCATTTCCTTGTTGTGCTTCTGCCAGGGGTAGACGGCGAGGAGGAGCAGGCGGCGGGCACGAGGACCCTGCCACTGAGGCTGTCGAGCTGGGGGCAGGGGCAGGCGCTAGCGTTTCTCATGTGCAGCACCATCTTCTTGGTGTCCTTGCGCTTGAGCGGGCCCAGCTTCAGCACCTTCTTCTTCTGGGCAGCCACCAGCCGCCGCTCCCCATTCTCCTCTGTCATCTCCTTGATGCGCATCTTCACCACTGTGTGGGGCAGCCATGGGGCATGGTTGGGGGAGGGAGAGGGAGACTGCCATGGGGCACTGCTGGGGTGCTGCTTGGGGGTCTGGACTAGGCACCTGTGCAGCACAGGGTGCAGCCTGCCCCTGGGGTGGGACCCAGAAGAAGGGTCTCTGGGGAAGTTACTGTGTGGGAAGGGGAAGGGGCTTTTGGGAT
>NW_010341081.1:8933-9241 GCF_000700745.2 Antrostomus carolinensis
CCACCACCCCCCAGGAGGGACAGGGTATGGGGATACCCCTCATCCAGCTGCCAACGCTTTGGGGCACAGCAGCAGCAGCGAGGGTGGCCCCAGCCTGAAGGGTGTCACAGCTCTGGTCCTGACCCTGGGCTGCCTTTGGTGATGTCCCCTCTCCTGCCTGAGGGGACAGCCACCCTGTGAGAGCAGCATGGGTGATATCCACAGGTGCAGGATCCTCTTTGCTGCTGGGATGGGACCCAGCAGGAGGCAAGGGACACAGCTCTGCCACTTGTCCCCCAGCAGCTCCCATCTTGCCCCACACTCACCCC
>NW_010341081.1:9273-9622 GCF_000700745.2 Antrostomus carolinensis
TTCTCCCTGCCCTGGGTAGCTCTGGGCAGGCAGCGGAGTGCCTGGCTCCCCTGGGGACAGGGTGCCTGGCTCCCTGGACAGAGGGGGCTGCCCAACCAAAGCAGCTGATGCTGCTGGTAGTGTGCCCTCTCATGCCCTGCTGCAGATAGAGGGTCCTTGGCTAGCACCAGCTTCAAGGGGTGCAGAGTTGGGGGTGCGGGGGCTCTGCAAGGAGACCCTGCATGTGGGTCCCCGGCTGCATGAGGACACACTGATGGCAGGTGCCCTGCACGCGTCCCATCCCATCGCAGTGCCCTTCCTGCTTACCTGGTGGCGGGGTGGCCTTGCTGTTCCCAAACTGGACGGCGAT
>NW_010341082.1:0-935 GCF_000700745.2 Antrostomus carolinensis
CCCCCCCCAGACTCCATTCTGCTCCCTCCCCACCCAACAAAGGGAATTTGGGGCTGCTCACCGCCCTCCCAGCTGAGCCCCCTGCGTGTGGAAGGTCTGGGGTAGCCCCCACCCATCAATGGGCTCACATGCGGTAGCAGCACCAGCTCCACCAGTCTCCCTGTGTCCCCACTCCGGAGTCACACCCTGTGCAGCACCTCACCAGCAATTAGAGCTCCTTCCCCAGAGGAGTGTGATCCACCCACCCTGGGAGCAGATGACGTCCCGCTGCGTCGGGAAAAGGCATTTTCCAAAGGAAGAGCCACATGGGACACCACTGCCCAGCAGATGAGGTGCTGGGAGGGGATTCAGATCAATAGAGAGCTTCCAAGAGCTTCAACCAAACACAGAAGTCCCCAGAGAGGGGCTGGGGGCCAAATGGGCACCCCAATGTCCCCAGCCCTCTGCAAACCACCTCCTGCTCTTGCAAAAATGTGAGCAGACAATTCCCGGGTGGGAATTCCTCTGCAGCCCCTTTGAGCAGCAAAGCTGTACATGGTCGGGGTCTGCAGCCCCCACCCCGGTGAAGCACTCGCCACCAGCCCAGCTTCAAAAAAACCCCCTCAAGCTGCCCCAGCGCCAGCCCGGCTGCGTTTGGGCTGTTTAATCCCCCCCCGTGTCAGCTCTGCTCCCTGTGGGGAGACCCCCAGCAAGACCCCCCAACGGGACGGGAAGCTCGGCCGGGGTGAGCGGTGGCTCAGCCTTGGTTCAGGCGTTTGCCGACAGCCCCTGCCGAAGGGGCTGAGCTGCTGCCAGATTTTGGTTGCAACGGGCTGCGAGGAGGCAGCAGAAACATTCTGCTCTACCGGTTTCGTGAAAACCAGCGGGTGAGCAAAGGGAAGAGCCCCAGGTCGCTGCACAGAGGCTGCGGGGGAGCTCAGCTGCAGCATCACCCC
>NW_010341082.1:955-10225 GCF_000700745.2 Antrostomus carolinensis
GAAACCCAGCGGGTGAGCAAAGGGAAGAGCCCCAGGGCGCTGCACAGAGGCTGCGGGTGAGCTCAGCTGCAGCATCACCCCACAGAGCACCCATGGGTGCCCCGAATGCCAAAGAGCAGCATCCTCGAGAGAGGGACACCCCGTTAAGCCCCAGCCCAGGGGATGCAGCCCAGGCCAGCCCGTGTCTCCAGTCCCCTAAGCCGAGCTGGTGATGCCATGGGCAGGTGCTGGGCACTTGAGCGGTAGGTGGGAGGCAGAGGATGCCCATGGCCAGTCCCAGGGGTGCTGGAAGGATTCTCACAGCCCACCCGGCCACCCCATCCTCTCCCATCCAGCCCTGCAACTGGGACGCTGCTGGCTCCCAGCACTTCAGTGGAGGGGGAATTTTGCCAAGGGGAGTTCACTGCACCCCACACCCCACGGGCATCACCCAGCGCTCCCTCCCCAGCCCCCAGCAGCAAGGCTGGTGCCCTCCCCACTGTCCAGGAAGGTGCAGAGCCACGGAAGGCTCAGACTTGCTTCAAGGCCACGGTTGGTGCCAAAGCTGAGTTTAGGGAGCTCCTGGCTCCCAGCCCCATGGTCGGGATGGCTGATGGCAGAGGGGTGCAGCCCTCGGCGGCTCCGCTCAGCTCCCCCACCCAGCACAGCACCAGCGTGTCCAGGCAGGAGCCCCAGGGACCAGCTCCCCTCCGCCGGCGGAGCAGCAGCCAGACGCTGGCGTAGAGTAAATAGGAGAAACTTTTATTTGTTACAAAAGTCAAAGGCATAAATAGATGGTGAATCCTACTGGGCTCTACGCTGGGCTGGGGATCAGGTCTGGCTGCACAGCTCCTCAGTGCAGCTCCCAGCACTGGGAGGACCCGGTTCTCAGTGCTGGAGGACCCAGCGCTGGGTGCTGGAGCTGCTGGTCAAGGTCTTGCAGGGTTTGAACCCTTTCCCCTAAAACTAGAGCCACCCTAAGAGGAAAGGGGAAGCTGGCAAGTGTAAACTGCCCACATACTAACTCCCATCCACAGAGGAGAGTTCTGTGACACATGGACACGGTTCGGAGAAGGGCTGGTGGGGTCGGGCGTGTGATGCCACCAGCTCAGCTGTAAATGCGTTGGCCTGAAGCCCACTCGTGTTGAAAGCCCACTGGAACACTGGCCACTTCCTTCCAGCATCTACAGGATGGGGAGACACCTTCACTGGGGTAAGGCTGGTGCTCACGGGGAGCCACCGGTGACCTCGGTTGTGTGAGTCCATCCAGTGGCAGGAGACAGCAGGAACTCCAGTTATTGCACTCGGGTGGGACGGCTGCTGTATGGCTTTGAGCTTTGAACCCATGGGACACCCGTCCCAGCTCCCAGAGAGGGGTTGGAAAAGCTTTTCCTGGCGCATGGCCGCTTCCCCCCGGTCTCATGGTGGGAGGGAGGAAGGCGCAGCCGCGTAGCCCTGGGAGGGGAGGCACTGGTGGTGGTCATGGCTGTAGTCTCGGGTGTTGCCCGCGCTGTCTTGGCTCCCCGTGGGGTGTTCCACGAGGGGCAGAGGGCTGCGGGCTGCCAGGGCTCTTGATACTGGATCAACCCAGCGTGAGGGAGAGGAGAGGAAGAGAAAGAGAGAGTTAGTGACAGAAATACATGAGGGGGAGCAGTGGGGAGCAGAGCACCCAGGCTCGGTGGCAGAAAGGGGAGACAGTCTGGGGTGCAGGAGATTGCTGGAGCCTTCTTCCATTGCTGCTGCCAAGGCTGGAGCAGGCAGGAGCTCATGGGAGGGAGAGGGCAGGGGCGCATGGGAGGGTGAGGGGCAGCTCAGCAGCCCGGGAGTGAAGTGGAGCTTCATCACAACATGCTTCAGAAGGAACTTACCACGGCCACATCAGAGAAGAACCTGGTGTTACAGAGAGGAAAACAGGCAGAGAGGGAGAGAGAGGAGAGATTGCCCGAACCACAGAGCAGGTCAGATCTGGGATTAGAAATCTGTTCCAGGCTCCCACTCCTCAGTTCAGGACACAGCTTGTTCCAAACACTAAATCTCTGCATCAGTTGGGAGCCTCCTCCAAGCCCATCATGGCAGCTCCACAGAGAAAAAGGCACCAGGCCGTGCCATCCAGCAAGCCCCAGGCTTCACAAGTCCTCTGCCCAGAGCCTGAGCCCACCCTCAGCCACCCCATTTTCCAAGCACCACCATGCATGCACCACACAGACCAGGCAGCTCCACCTCACACCAAGCCCCAGCACAAAACTGGGGGAAACCATCCCTCTCTTCTTGCCAAGGCTGTGGGCAACCCCTCTGCCACACAACCCAGGCTCACCCCGCCTCGTGCTGGTGAGATGCCAGTGGGATACTGGTGGGATGGACAGGGCACACAGATGTCTACACAGCTGGAGGGTGATGGGCTCCATGGACAGAGCTGGTCATGCAGTGGAGATGAGATGGGTCACTTGAGTGGATGACAGGGAGAAGAAAACACTTTCTTACCAGCTAACCCTCAGAAAGCAGAGCTAACGTCCAAGGAGGGGGCAAATCCCGTCAGGCTGTGCAGGAAATGGCAAAGTCCTGGCAGGCATCCTCCTGGGGAAGACACCAGAGGTTACGCACCTCGACATCTGCCGGTACGGCCAGAGAGGGCTGGGTTAGACAGGGGGACCACAGACCTGGGCACAGCCTGGACTGAGGGAGGTGGGTGGGGAAAGGATGCTCAGGTGATGGCTTCTGCAGGAAGGGGACCAGGGAGCAGATGAGACCCTGCCCAGTCTCTAGAGGTGGGACAGAAAAATCTCCTTGCTCTGGCAGGAGTGACAGCAGCACCAATTGCTGCCCAGCATCCCTCACAGCCCCATCCTGCAGGAGCTTGTAAGAGCTTCCAGACAAGGCCCAGACCTAATAAAGAGTCCAACTGCCACATGTTAAACACTGAGACACCTGCCTTCTTCTGTCTTAAAGGAATAAAATAATAATCCAAGCAATTAACTCTTTAAAAATATAATTTTATTATGTCGAGTAACAAAGGAAAATGGTTTAAATAAAAACAAGGAGTTTGGCCCCTGATAAGACCCCCCCACACTGCTCCTCACTCCCCAGCACCAGCCCCTCTCCGCACCGCTCAGCTCACCTCAGCCCCATGCCTGTCAAGGCTCCTCGAAGGCAGGGACAAGCCCTGCTGGGGCCATCCCTGCAGGAGAAGCAGGGAGGGAAGGGCAGGGTGGCCTCTCCAAGTACCAAAGTGCCAGGTCTGTGAGACAGCACGAAGGGCAGAGCAGCACCAGGAGCCCCCCTGGGCAGTGAGGACCATCTGCCAAGATCTGGTAGAAATTCAGCAGCCCCTGCTGTGCTCCCACCTCGGCTCTTTGCAGAGGGGAAGGGAGAGCTGGTGGCCACAGCAAACAAGCACCGAGGTCTCTGTGCAGCCAGAAATATAAGGCCAGGGGAACTTTGTGCCTCTGCCGTTCCCCAGTGCACCCCGAAGCCAGGGGCAGGCTGGTGCGGTCACTCAGTGTGCAAAGCACAATGCTGGTGAATTCAGGGGGGACAGGCTGCCCCCAGAAATGTGCTGCCTCTGCCTGAGGTTGAAATATGTGTGTCTGACCCACGGAAACCTAACCAGGCAGCTTGATACAATGCTGCAAGCCTCTGCCCTGGTGCTGAGATGCACAATGTTACCTGCACTGAATAGAAAATGTTCTACATAGGAAAAAAAAAGAAATCTACAAATTGTGCAAAAATATCCAGCAGCTTTTAATAACATGATTCAAGTATTGCTACCAAGGTCTGTGACCCTCCCCTACGCACACTCCAGTGTCAGTGACGCAGAGCTGCCTGCCCAGCCCAGCTCTCCTGTGCCTCTGCAAGCACAGAGCGATGCTCGTGGGTGTGCCCAGGCACATGGGAATCACTCCTGAGGTGCTGGGGACAGCCCTGCTCTCGTCTGCTGGTCAGAAACCCAAACCAAGAGCACAACGAGAGGTTAGCAGAGACCAGCACCCGGTCGCTGCTTCCTCTGTGAAACTCCACCAGGGAAGGGTGCAACCCTCAGGAATTCACACACTTGTCTGTTGCCTTTTGGTCTTCTACAGGCAGGACATAACCAGGTTTTCCTGGCAAACCAAGGTTCCCAAATCTTACAAATCTTAACCTTGCCAACCAGCATCTCATGATAAGAGCCACAGAAGGTTGCGTGTTTCTTCTTCCCTGTTAAAAGGAGGGTCACCCTAACTTGTGTCCTTGCTGCAAAACTTTGTCTGACTGACTGGTGGGGCCAAAACACCAAGAGTTCTTCAGCACCTCCTCAGTGACCAGCCAGAAAACAGGACTAACAGCAGCTGGTACATCTAGCTAGCTTCATGTCTGCTGGGAGCCAGAGTCCTCCCAGTTGAACAGCCCCAACTCACCAAGGCACAGCAGCTTCTGGAAAATAAAAGCTGCTCTGGCAGGAGCTGAGGTGATACCCCAGCCAGTAAGAGACAGAACAGCCCTTCCACGTCAGCACAGGGGAACAGGACGTGTTCATGGAGATAACAGGAATACTGAGGAACCTACACCTCCACCAGCCCAGAAGATGAGGTGTGACAGCCCAGCTCAGTGTGGGAACCATTCACCAGTCCCCATCTCCCACCCTTTGCCCATCCCCTCACTCCTGGCAGGAAACACCGTGACCCCCTGGAGCAGAAGCTTCAGGCTCAGAGGTCTGGTGACTCCCCAGACCTATTTGCTTCCCAGGTGCAGCAGGGACCCCCTGCTTTCTGCACGAGTCTGAGGGTCTTGCATGCTGTTGGGCTCTATCAGTCGAAAGTCCAGACAGGCCACATCACAGTGAAACAATTAAACAAAAATAATAAATAAATGTAAAAATAAAAATTAAAAAAAGGCAACTTATGGCTCAACTGAGTCTTTGGCAGCTCTGCATCACAGGGCTGTCCCACCTGAGGCCAGGGAGATGGTAAGAGGGGAAGGTACTGGCTGGAGCGAGGTGCAGGCACAGCAGGCACTGGGCTACATCACAGCACTGCTAGGGAATGCCTCCTACCATGCTGGTGTCAGTTTTGGCTCCAAAGGAAGGGATTTCGCTCTTAGGACTGGACGGGGTCCCGACATCTGGCTGGATAAATCCTCTTCTGTCTATCAAACTGGAAAACAGAAAGGGAAAGGGTGCAAGGGGAGAGGAGTTAAGGAAATGAAGACTCCAAAGAAAAGACAGGAGCTCATAAAGCCACAGGGAGGGCTCTCCTGGTGGGAGCTGCTCCCCAAAGCATCGGCAGCAGCACGCTGGGTAACACAGCTTCCTGCCCACTCAACAAACCACACACTTATCACACAAGCCACCAAACAGCCTGCGGGCAGTTAAAGCTTTGGGTCACCACAAACCCAAATGGGAACTGGCGAAAGGTCTTTCCAACAGGAAAACAAGACAAATGAGGAAAGAACTGGAGTAAAAGACTGTTCCCCCCACAACCTCCCAGCACACAGCTCAGCTCCCTGAATCTGCAGATTTACCATCTCTGAACAGCAGCACCGGCACGTCAGCACCTCTCAAGTCAACAAAAAGCTTGGGGATCCCTCAGAGAGCAGGGCAGACAGAAGTGTAAAACACACTTTGACTCTAGCTGCACAGCCTCAGACACCCTCCCCTGCTCTTGTGTTACACCTCCGAGATGCTCCACATAAACCCAACCTGGAAAAAAACCTGTCTCAAGGATCCCCACATGCCCCAGGACAGGTCAGGAGCTCCAAGTCAGCACACAGGTCCTGACTCTGCCCAATTGCACCCTCTTGTGACAAAGCAGCAACAATCCTGCGCTGCAGGGACCTGTGCTTCAGGTGATCATCAAAGCTTCCTTCCATCTGCAGCAAACTGCCTGCCTTTGCCCTTCTTTTACCTCTGGTTCTGGTTAACTCAGCGGTAAGAGCATTTGGTAGGATGCTAATGAGCATTTCAGGTTATCTAAGTGTTGGTAAAATCACTGCTGCCTGGTGCAGATCTCTGCTGGCTGCTTAGTGTGATGGTTGATCCTCAGAGTAGGAGAAAAAACACTTGCTAAGAAGAACTGTCACTACTGGTGTGTGCCATCAGCTGCTGAGCCCTTTGGTGCCATTACTCTCCCCTTATTCAGTCACAGGATGTGTCTTATCTTTGAGTTCTGTGAAACAATTACCAGTGACCCAAACTCATCAAGCTCAAACACAGGAAAAGCAGCAGTTATATCTCCTACTTATAGTGTCCCCAGCCTCCCTCTGCAAAGACTGGGAAATTTTCCTCACCATCGAGTAGATGTGTTTGTGCTGACACAGTCTCCCCTGAATCGTGATAAATTTGGCCTTTCCAAGGCTGCTCTCACTTGAGCATGATGCAAGATGCTCTCACAGAGCAGGATGCAATTCCCAGCGTCACGGAGATCAACGGCTCTTACCTGGGATGGAATGGTCCACACAGCACTGCACAGCAGTTTGTGAGGATACTTTTATGGCTGTAGGGATTGGCAAATTCTGAGCCCCTCTTATTTGACCAGGACCCTTTGATCTGAAAGTGAAAGGACACAGGCAGATTAAGACAGGAAAGATGTGACAGGAGATAATCACATAACGGACTCGGTTCAAATCCTTGCTCACGAGGTGGAAGGCTTGTCTTACTGCAAACGTCCTCCCTCTCTTTGCTTTAACAAGCAGGACAGCCAGAGGAGACAGCAACATGCTGCTCCTGCCTCTGCCAAGGTTCAGCCTTGCAGCCAGAAAGCTCCAAAGCTGTGCCCTCCCTGTGCTGCACAGCAACTTGTCACTGTCACCACCTTCAACGCCAGCCTCCTCCTCCTCCCCTTGTTCTCTCCCAGGCTGAAAGCTCATCAGAGCAGGGCTCGAGCTCATGGTCCCTCCTGGGCTCCTCAGGCTGAACAAACATCCAGGGGATTCCCAGGCCACGCTGCTGCAACGGGAGGAAATAATCTCATCTGTCCCCACCCTCAGCAGCTGTCACTGGGACTCTGATTTCGAAACCCCGGTCACATCAAGCGTAGGCACATGTGAGTGGGCAGATGCTATACCTGGCCTCAAGCCCCTGGCTGTAGCAAACCATTTACCATCACATTTCCTCCTTTTGTTTTTACTTCCCCTCCCCAGTTGCAGCATAAGGCTGGTAACGTGGGCAACGCAGCCAGAGAGGCAACGGGCCACGCGCTTCGGACCCAGGGTTCTCAGTACTGGGGTGTGACCTCCACCCCAATAGCTGCACTGACACAGCCTTGAGCAGCTCTGCCAACACCTCTGAACAGAACAGAAAGGTGGAGAGGAAAAGGGGAAAAAGGAAAGTAAAATAAAATTAAATTAAGAAAAAAGGGATGCAAACCTGTCTTCTGCAGGGCTGGAAGCTTCCAGCAAGGATAACAGGTACTTCTGGCCAGAAGGGTGAATTTTGATTCCTTCTGAGGATCAGACAGATCCTGCTTTTCTGTACAATCTGCCCTGCTCAGGGTACTCATTTGGCTCTTGGATGCACCGCAGGCTTTGAGGTAAATCTCATCAGGAGATGTCTCTGTACATTATTTGCCTTTTAGACATGAGGAACCGATAGAGACAAAGGGACTTGCCCAGGGTCTCAGCGGAAACCTGTGGTTATGTGGGATGCTGAATTAAGATCACTCATGTCCCACGCTAACACCCAAATAAATCTCTGGGGCCAGCCTGCCTTTTTTAATCTCAGCTCTCCTAATTTTAAGTGAGGCCACATACAGACTGGAAAATTTCAACACACACATGTGACCTTTCTAACATATCAGCGTGTGACTTGCCCCATAGCCTGACTCTGCCAAGCTACACGGTCCCCTGCCACTGTGTGCCACTTTGTCCCCACTCAGCTACCTGAAACTGCAGCTTAAATGCCTCGGGTGTGGGTCATTGGCTTTGCAGTGGATTGTCACACGTGATGCAGGCAGCCAAGGATCCCCTGAAAGTCTCACCTCTGCTTAGGAAAGACCAGGGCCAAGGACCAGTGTCCAGGTACTTACATCTTCGTTCGTCGTCAGGTTGGAGGCGACTAAATAAGTGTGAAAACCTGAGAGGCCCAAAATAGACCAGACTGAGAAAAAACAAATCACCAGCTCCAGCACAGTGAAACAAAAGTCAAGGAAGTCTTGGGGAACAAAATCATCTTGTAAGGAGAGGCAAAGGACTGTTTTGGGAGGTATGTGCTGCAAACACACACCCTGGGCCACAAAAACATGCCAGCAAGCTTCCCGTTCCCTGTGCCATTCTGCAGGTATCTGCCAAGGCACAACATCCTCCAGCCACTTCCCTTTCCACGTCAACTTGCAAACTGGGAAACAAGTTTTTCACCCACTCTTAGTCCCTGGTGGTGAACTAAATAAGGAATTAAAGGTCTTCCCAATTTGGTGATGTTATCAGCCTACAGATATTCTATGATACAGATGAAGAGATGCCCATCTGCCCCAACCAGGTAGCTGGGGGGACTAAATTAAGTTGTGGAAAGTACAGGAAGGTGACCCTACAAAGAGCTCACTGCACTTCTGTTACACAACCAGCACTGCTGCACCAGAGCTCAACAGTCTGAGCAGCTGATGGCATCAGAAGGATATCTTGCAGGTGTCGTCTTCAGAGTGACGAGGAATCCATCTCTCTGAGAGCCTGCAATGCAAAACAGGACAAGGAACGACATCCCATCAGGCAGCCTCACATCGCCAGCCAACGCTTCACTCCCGAGCACGCAGCCGCCCCGCTGTGGGCCGTATGGATTTGTCTGGCTGCCTGAGAAACATCTGCAGTCTGTAACTTTGCAGAAACGTCAGTGTACAAACACAGCTAAAGGAGATCTGGAGCTGCAGGGCAAGTCACCTTCCCTGCCAGGTTAAGAGCAGATGCACCCACCGGCTCATTTGCTCTGGAGGGGATAACTCAGTCACCAGCTCTCAAGGTCTCTCTGCAGCGAGGTGCAGGGTGGATCTGTGGTTTCCTGCAGTCTGAGACCTCGTTTATTCAGGCCCCCAGCACTGAAAAGCCTGGTGTAAACCAACCAGACCCTTCCCACGCTCCGTCCAACAGGAATAGTGACCCAGTGCTGCCTCAAGTCATTCGTGGGCAGGAGCACGGCACACACCGTTGCTAATACCCGCGGTACTTACGCAGAGTGAGGTGAGTGACGACGCAAGCGAAGATGAAGGCTGTCAGGAAGGAGAGGGAGAGGATGAAGGCATAGAAGTAGCGATAGTTGCGCTTCCCCACGCAGTTGCCCACCCAGGGGCAGTGATGATCAAACCTCTCTGAAATAAAGGGACACAGTGAGGATTC
>NW_010341082.1:10238-15347 GCF_000700745.2 Antrostomus carolinensis
CCTGCTGCATTGCACCCCGTGACAGAGAGAAAAACAAAAACCAGGGGGTACAAATGGAGCTGCCACCCACCACCCTGTGACCAGAGCCCCTCTGCAGCAGCGCTGCCGCCTGCTCACATACCCTTTTTTATCATCAAAGGCCAAACCATTCCTCCTGCATAAATACAAGTCTTGTGACTGGTAACATCTACCATTACTAAGACTGAAAGAGAGCAGGGAAAGTGCGGCAGTTTTTCCAGTACCCAGCAGCACTGGGTGTGTGCACGTCGCATCGCTGCTCCCTTTCTGCGTGTCAGCTCCCCTCTCCTTCTTCAGGGCAGAAAATAATTTTCAAAGTTATAAAGCTATGCCTCTAAAACCACAGAAACTGCCTGGGAAGGCAGGGCAGGTGCAGTATATCTGGAAACACTCCTGACTAATGAAAGGGCTGCATGTCAGACTAACAGGACTGCGGTAACCATCCAGCGGGGCACACCAGTGCGAACAAAACCCACCGCACACACAGCAGGCGCACGCCCGCTCCCCCACACAGCTCCTCTTCAACCATGGCTGCTTTCCAGAGAGCCATTCCAGCGTAAGGAGGAGTCACAGCCACCCACAGCTATCCCCAAACACATAACACTTGGCAGCTCCCAAACTTCTTCTCTTAACCAGAGCCTTGGTGTCCCGTGACTGCTCGCGGGTCGGTTGCTTCTCAGGCTGGAAGACCGCAAGAAGCACAGCCTCTGCATCCACACGATGCACACCCAGGAGCAGCTGTATGAGAAGTAAACTCTCCAGGCATGCCCCTAAATCACATGCCACCCTGCTGCCAGTTCAAGTTGCTCTGGCACAGCCAGGAACCTCCCTGTCCACCTCTTTGCAGCTGCCCTGCGCCTGCACCTGCCTGCGTGGAGCCATCAGAGGCTTTTCTTCAGGTTTTGTTTCATTCCCTCCTGCCCCAGCATGGAGAGAGGACACAGAAGACCTCAGACAGCATTTATGGTGGCATCTCTACCAGCCTGGCAACAGCAAGGCCACAGACAACAAGGAGCCTGCAGCAAACCTTGTGTTTGGTGGAGACCTTAAGTACATTTCACAGTACCACCCTCCTAGAACCAGGGAAAGCAGAGACACGGAGTCTTGGACAGGCTGCCGTCACACCCTGAGCCACTGCACTGGTGCTGCTTTCATTTTAAATGGGAAGAAGAAAAACTACTCAGTATCTCACTTTACAATCCTTTACAAGTAGCAAAAGCAATCTGCCCAGGAACATAAAACATTCCCTAACACACAAACACACGAGATATCAGCACTTTCCCACTTTCTGGGCTTACCGACACAGTTGTCGCAGACACTGCAGTGAGAGGTGCGTGGAGGGCGGAACATTTTGCAGGTGTAGCAGTACTTGAGCTTCACCACATATTTATTTATGACCACTTCCATTGTGCGGGCCGGCGGGCGATAGGTAGAGGTACCCATGCTGTCTGCAAGGACAAGGAGGGACAGTCAAACTGGTGCAGGTGAAATCTAAACCCCAGTATCACCCCGAGCTGCCTCCTGGCAAGCTAAGGGATTGCCACGTGCCCTCCTGATTTTAAGCAAAAGGCAGCTCAGCCTACAGGATTTGTGGCAGGGTGGGCAGCCAGGAACTCCAGGCAGCTCCTCACAGCATTATTTAGGTCCTTTCCTTGTCTGTTCAATGCTGGGATGCCAAGAAGAAGTAGTATCTGCCCAGTGCTTTGAAAACATAAAGCCATTAATAAATAGCGAGTGTAAAAGCAGCAGTGTTAACGTTCCCAGTAACACCAACTCATCTCTACACGTCTAACGGATCACAACACAAGCAGGCAACATAATCTGCCAATGCACATGTGGTTCTTCCTCTGCTGTAGGCATCCAAGGTACAGAAATCAGGGTGGCCCCAGCAGAAGCATCTCCCACCCTCACCAGCACACAACTGGCCAACCCACAGCTGGAGCCAGCAGCTCAAGGGACTCACTGTGGGGCAGGACAGCGAGCAGGTCCCAGCTGCTCCAGGCAGATTTCGTTGAAATTTGATGTGTCTTATGTGAGGAGCACAAGAGGATTCCTCCTCCTGGAGGTCAAAATTAAGGACTTCTAGGGACACTGCAAGTTACACCTGTGTGCGCTGGCACTTTGTTATTCATTGGGGACCGGCCACTGGAGACTCTTTCTCTGCTCAGCAAAAGTGTGAGCTGGAAAACTTTGATCACATTTGCAGTTTTGAGGGTTATTCCTTTATTTAAGTCACTCTTGAAAGAGCACCTTAGGACTCCAAGGAAGTCTTTGGAAATGCCTGAGATTAACAGTGAGAATGTTAAGAGGATAAGTGTATTATATTAACAGTAACAGCTGGCACATCAGACAGCATCTGCAGCCAGATTACTGCTTGAGGCACTTATAAATAGAAACAAGGAGAACCACTCTGAGGATATATTAAACCCATTTTTTTAGTCAGATGTAGAATTATTGCTTTGCAACTGTCTTCAGGGGGACAGATTCGAGTTGTCTCACATTAGCTTTGCTGAAGTATTTGTTACTACGGGTCACATCAACAAGGTCCACAGATCCTGGATGCCACCACCAAAAAGAGCGTGACATAGCAGTTTTTAGATGGGAACAAACATTGCATACTATTAGAAACCATTAGCATAAATAAAACCTTGTGGCACAGCAGGCTCAATGGCAAATCATAATCTTAAAAAGCATTCATCCCTAAATTAATTATCTTACATCTTGACCACCCGTATTTTGCAGAAGGACACAGAGGGTGAGATTCCTCTGAGTTTGGACAATATTTAAAGTAACTAATGCACCGTTAGGGAGAAGCCCAGGCACTCTCTGTCTTCAAGAGCCTGGCAGCACGATTCTGAAGGGGGACTTCAGGCTGGTACACAGTCCCTAATGGAATTCATGTTTGGGATATCGATGCCACAAGCTGTCCCTCCCCTGAGCTCCTCACAGGGTGACCCACTGTACAGGGCTTTGCCTGGGAAAGCGACAGGACTGAAGGAAAACCACCTCTGCTGCTCTGCAGATCCTCTGAAGCACTGCCTGCCACGCTAGAGGAGCTTGTCACATTCTCTTACTGGGACTCATAAGACACTGTCAAGCCTCATGATCTGATAGTCTGGTCTTTTCTCCAGGGATTCACTGAGCCTGAAACACGTGCAGCACACACACAGACACACACAGGCATGCACCAGACCAAACTCAGGAAAGGGAATAGAAATCTCACCGATCCGCTTTTCCAGGTCTGCAGCCTCACTTGGGGTGGCTCTGGGCAGGATACCTGGATCTCTGAAGCTTGTCTGGAGCAGGCAGCTGATGACAAAGAAGAAGAGGACGGCTGCAATGATGGGGATGGCCAAGGTGAGGTGACTGGCAAGGAAGGGGCAGCTGGTAAAAGAAAAAAAAAAGGAAAAAGCATAATTACCAACCATCAGCACAGAACTGGCTGTGACACTGTGAATTATCACAGGGGAGCGGGCTGAAGCTGCTGCTTTGCGAGAGCCAGCCCAGAAAACACTGGAGTGGCACTGTGAAGACAGGGTCTTCGGCACAAAGACGGCAGTACAAGCCCCTGTACACAACCTCTTTACCCTTCTGAAGTCCCAGAATCGTGTTTCAAAAACCTGTCAGCTGCCCCAAAGCCCGGTCACCTTCTACAGCAGCAGCATCAAGAACACACAGAGAAACACCCCAAGCTAAGCAGGGATCAAAATCGGTGCAAACACGATCCTATTTGGTCCAACATGTGAAGCTGAAAGGGAACTTGGCTTCGATTCCACACAGCTTTGCAGTCTCTGGATGATTCGTGTGCCCTTCATGGTGTGCCAGATGTTTGGACGAGATGCCTTCCAGCACTGACACCGCTGTGACAAGCCACCAGGCATCTAAGCAGATGATGCCTGCTCCTGGGTTTGACGGGCTATGACTTGAGGCTGTTTTTCCACAGATTGGGACCAGGGCAATCACATTCTGCATCAATGCAGCTCCATTACTCACAGGTGGAGATGGCTGAGGAACACAGCTCTTCGCTGGGCACTGTGCTGGAGAACCCTTCTGTCCCTCACTCTGCAGAGGGATTTGCACTGATAAGCACCCAGAGCTGAGCACAGACAGGCAAGCTGCTCAGCACTAAGTCTCAGTAACGCTGCGAGGCAGTTTGAGAGGATTAAGCAACTTTTGTTTCAACTCCCAAGCTCAGCTGTCCAGAACAAAGCAGCCACCAAGCAACAAAACCCCTTTGCCCCGAGACCAACGCTGCTGCCCAGCCCCTCAGTTGTTTCCCTGACAGAAAAGGTCTCTGAATGAGAAACATTAACTTTTTGCCACCCCTTTCCTGGGAGAATTTCTGGACTTCACATTCCTCCGTCAGGCAAGAAGAAATCACATTAAAAACATGAACTGTACACACAGGCAAGATGTATTTGCTATACATCTAGCAAAGCGTAACCCAGAAGCACACTGCTAAAATAACAACTCGGAAAGCCCCAGGGCATCTTCCAGCAAGAAAGAATGACTAGGCAAGAAGGGAGGGGAGAGCAGATGTCCTCTGCTTGGCCCGTAACAAAGCAGTTACTGTGCTAGTGCTGCCCGTTAGTTTCAGATACAGCAGAGAAAGCTGTCAAAGAGGCACAGACCACCCCGAGAAAGGAGTTTTCGCTCCGGGATGCCGTTACTGCCTCCAGCAGCTCTGCCCCTTTCAGCCCATCTGATTTCTCAGAATCTTTAATCCGATCAAATGCCTTCATCTCCCCGCCTGCCGGCTTGGGCAGCTTTACTCTGGGACTCACAGAGATAAAGCCATGATCCAAAGGCAGGGATGACCCCCCTCGGCTTTGGAAAAACAAGCTCCCTTCCCTCTGGAGGCAGAAATGCAGAGGTAGGATCACAGAAGTCCTCGGAGGTGTCCATACCCAATGGATCTCCTTCTCCAGCTCCTCCGGGCAGTGCAGGATGTAGCGGGGTGCTCCTGGCTCTCCCCACCCTTGGGGTGTAGGAGTGGGGAGCTTCCCCACGCCGGCTTTCCCAAAGGAAAGGGGGACTGGGAGAGATGCTGTCCTCAGGCATAGGGACCCTCGATTTCACCATTTTTCAAGC
>NW_010341082.1:15377-15627 GCF_000700745.2 Antrostomus carolinensis
GATCCCTGCTGCCTCTGTGGACAAGCTCCACCAGGCCTGGGGGTTTCCTGGCTGCAGTTTGGGATCAGTTCTCTCCTCGGTAGCAGGAGGGGAGACTGGGGGGGGGGACGGGACATTTAGAGACATCCTGGGAGGATGTCAAACCCCTTCTCAGGGTCAGACTGAGCAAAGAAGGTCCAGAGCCACCCCTGCCCACCTCTCCTGCCCCCCAACATAAACACACCTGGGGACAGGCAATGGGGAAGCAGTC
>NW_010341083.1:0-872 GCF_000700745.2 Antrostomus carolinensis
TGTTTTCTTCTCACTGTAGAAACACCAAATGACTGATCCTGTATTTGGGTAGCATTGGTGAGGGCAGATACTGACAGACTGGGAATCCCTGAACTGCTCTACCGCTAATTCTGTTTGGTGATACTTATTTTAATTGATTTTAATACATTCCCGTCCTCTCATTTATTAGGAGACGTACGATAGAGATGCTGTACTGTTGGCAATCAACATTAATTTGGATTTTTTTAAATTCTGCAAATGCATTAAAAGAAAAGGAAAAAAAAAAGTATTAAGTTTAGAGTTATTAGTGCATTAAGATTTTTAGTAATTAGTGTTGTTATAGGACCTGAAACTGTAGTACCTGGACAAAACATGTGGGTAACTTTTGCTAATATAACAAAGCAAGAATCACTGTGGCTTTCACTGGCTACATCCAGGGATCCTTTTAGAACCTGTCTTATAAGAGTGCCTTTGTGTGACTTTGAAAGCTTTTTAAGATGTGTAAGTAATGAGAGCGTGATCACATTTAACGAAACACAAATTCAGCAGCTATATAATCAGACATGGCCAAATCACAATTTTAAGCACTACAGAAATGCTGTGCTGGCTTTCAGATCTGTTTTGATAATCTCATATTCAAACACATCTCACAGAACCACAACAACACTTGACGCAAGAGAAGCGTTTCTTATTTGGGTGGAAATTGTAACGGTCAGATACAGTTTTGGGACGCTGCTGCCACGGTCCCGACCGTGTTGTTTTCTCTTAACGTTGCAGCAGGAAAAGCATCAGGAGTTGTGAAAAAGCGAGGCTGGCTAAATAAACAAATCTCATGTCAGAAATTCTCAAAAGCGAGGCTGGCTAAATAAACAAATCTCATGTCAGAAATTCTC
>NW_010341084.1:0-4783 GCF_000700745.2 Antrostomus carolinensis
GGCGAGGCGCGGCGCGGCTGGGGGAACCCAGTGCTCCCTGGCGTCTGCTCACAGGCGCCCTGCGCAGCGTGCTGGCTGCTGCTGTGCCCTGGCCTCTGCTCTGGAGGCACCGGCCAGGTCCCTCCCTGCTGGTGGTTCCCTCCCTGGGGGTGACGAGTAACAGCCAGAGGAGCAGGGGTGGGATGGCGCCCTGTGCCCCATCACTCAGCGGGAGCGCTTGTGGAGGCACGGTGGCACATTAAAGTCTTTTCTGCTTCTTTGCGGCTGCTTCCTGTCCCAAGAGAAATACCGAGGTCTGTGCCAAGGGCTGTGTGCTGAAGAGTCTCTCCACAGTTGAGGGCCTGTCCGTATCTGAGATTTTTAAAACTGTGTTTCTACATTAATTAGGTTTTTCTAATCAGCTGTAAATGTCACCTCTTCATATTAATGTCTCCATCTCTGTAATGGCCGAGTGCCTTGGACATGCACTGATAAATTCCTATTTTCTCTGCTGTCTGCATATAAACTAGGAGTTGCGGAGGACACCCTTGTGGCGAATTTCACTCCTTGCCTCCTGCCTGGCAAAGAGAGTGCCCTTCCCTCTCTGACCACCCTTCCTTTCCACCAGAGTCTCCTTGGCACAGGCACTGCAGATACTTGCTGAGTTGGGAAGAAAATAGTTTTGTTCAGTTCGTAAGTTGACTCTAAAATGGTATATCCTAAACTGGTGGTGTTTGGTTAAAGTTACAGTACACCCTCACCTTTTACCACCAGGGAAGTAACTAAAAGAAAGACCAGTCCTCTCGCCCTTGGTTCTTTTTATTCCATTCTTTTTTTCCCTTCTGCTTTCTCTGCCAAATCACAAATCACTTTTTAGAAAAGCAGAAACCAGTGGGAAATGGTTAAAGAATCCAACCTTTCACTGTTGGTCAGATCCCCAGATCATTATTATTTAAAGGACACCTTTCATTAGCTGTTGTGTCTGAGAAGAGAGTTGAGTTTGACCTCTGAATTGTGACCGGGGCTTAAGAAGTAAATAATTGAGTTCTCATTCCTCCACTGAGGAGGAGGAAACTTATTCAAAGCCCATGAGTCTAAGAGCTGCAAGTCCTCTGCCATCAAGGCTACTAGTGTTCAGATGTTGCCATTGTACTGGCATTGTGGCAGACGAAACAAATGGCCAGTCCATTTCGCTGCCACATTCATCTCCTACCATCAGTCATCTGCTTTCCTTGTGTTTCCCTTTCCTCCAGCCTGTTCCCATCCCAGGAGGGCCTGACAGTTTATTTTCCATTCTCTGTTCAGGAAGAATGACAGAAAAACCCCTGATACACTGAAAACGATAGACGTATCTAACAGTGGTCAACTAGTCGCTCTCGAGATCCCCCAGGAAGACGATGGGGAGGCGTTTTGCCCATTTTACAGATGGCCAAACTGTGACTATGGTGTTTAGTCCAAGATTTCTAACCTCTTAATTTTGAAAATTCCAACCTGTGTAGGCAAGAGATGCATCTTTGTGTGCAGCACCTGTGACTGAAATTAGGGGGTAAATTATGAAGAACCAAAGCCTTGTTTTAAGGTGCTGAGCCTGTCACTCCCAACAGTTTCATTTAAAACTGAAATTTTCTGTTTCGTGTCCCTGAAAATTAGCCCTATTCCTGTATTTCATTCTGCACAGACAATATGGATAAAAATTACTGAATACTTGTGGAAACTATAGGTGTTAATAAGCTGTGTAAGATCAGTCAGTGAGTTACTAAGACTTAATCTGTTTAGTCTTCTTTTCTTAAAACTAGACTTCAATTCTTCTGTTTTTTTCTAAAAGACTGGAAGACTGAGGAATTTTGCTGATTCAGTGAAGTCTTTCACTGACCTTATTTGTAAGTTTGAAGTACTAACATTTTGTCTCAAAAAATTCCAACCCAGACAATTGGTATCACTGGCAGCAACTCAGCAGCTTTGGTTCAGATCTGTGTTTTGAAGGCTCTGAAGTGCCTTTTTTTGCCTGTAATTTCTGTAAAATTTCAGATTTATTGATCTCGCTACACAAAGAGACCTCTCTATATGGCTATATACCTGTTTATGGATGGAGAAATATGACTATAAAAAAAAATCTTGAGAAAACATGCACTTTGCTAGATGTACAATTAAATCTACTTATTCTGGTGTTGTTCTAAAGATTCCATTTTTTACAGATCAGATGCTAGAGTAAAGAGCTGTTATTCACCTGAACATAAAATTGCTCTTCTCTGTGCAGAATCTGAAGGGCAATGCTTGGAATTTGTGCAAGTGTTTAGCCTGATGGCACTCTGATTCAGAAGGAGGTCAGACAGTCTGCTGGAATATTCAGCTGCAACATAACAGCAGTTCTTAAAATACTCCAGCCTAAAATGCCACCCAGAGAAGACTTATTTAGTCTTTTCTCAGTTGTCTGTTGAGTCAGCCACTTGTGAAAGGGCAATAAACAGGAAAAAATTCAGGAGTAAGGATGGCAGCCTTTGATAACTCTCTCAGCTTTCATGAATTCTCTTCTTCAGTTCAGAAAAAAAGAAAAAATTATAAAATACATGAGCAAAGCATTTGAGGTGTTTGCAATATATTTAGGTTTCTCTCTTGAGGAATCAAGAAAAAGTTTCAAAAAGGAGTAAAGTCAAATGAGATTGTTAAGTCTATTCAGAAATTGCTGTTTGCATATGTTTCTGTATATTGTGCAGAGTTTTGCAGGGAGCTTTGCTGTTTTCTGTGTCCAAATTCTACTTCATGATCTCTAATTTCATGCTAACCCAGATCTAGTGATGCATGGAGCAGTCTAGGAACAGTTGCAATGGTATTATTGGCACAGGCATTTTGATACCCATCAAAATGAAGGGTACTGTGGTTTCTCCCCCCTTCCCAGGTTGTACCCTCCTGTCCACAAAGTGCCCCATCAGTTGGGTGGTCAGGGCAGGTGGTGCGGAACCTATTCAGATGTACAGCTCCAAAATACCTGCCTTGCATTGCTACCCAAAGAGTGTTCCTCTGTTTATTTTCATTCTGTACTATCTTCAGCAGACTTTGGGAGTGTTAAAATAAACATTATTTGCCCAGTCCCTTCTCCATTTGTCAAACACCAGTCTGTTTCCTGTTTTTAATGATTTAATTGCTGTCCTTAGTATTTGACTGTCTCAGAGTGGTGAGAGCTAAGGCTTATGGCAGAGTTACTTCTGCAGACTCAGCAGGGGTGGCAACAGGATTGTTTTCTTATTACCTCAGGGTGGGAAAAATCGTTGGCCTTTAAGATGTGTGTGAATCCATGGCTTTCACAGCCAGCTTGGAAATACAACCCATGTCAACTTGCCTTCTGATTCCAGATTTCTTCAAGGATTAATGAGACCAGAAAAACACAGCTTGTCCTTCTGTACTGAACAGTCCTCATCATCTTTCTTGGATCTGGGGAAACTCGGTCCAAGCAGACACTTAAAGGGAAGATGGGAAAATCTTGGCAAATACTTGAGAGAGCATGACGCTGTGAGAGCCAACAGGAAGCAGGATGTCACAAATACAGGAGCTTAGACAACTATTTGGAACATGACAATGAGACATATCCATAAGGGTCACATCTGAGGTGAGTTCCTTTATTTAAAAAAATTTCTTATTAAAGCCAGTGGACATTTTTGCTTAAAACAAAAGAGTAGTGAAGGGTCAACCCCAGGATTCAGCCCATTGAATATTCTTTGCATAATGCTCAGCAACAGGGAAAGCAAATTTCCTTAAATAACTGGGTGTCATTAGCACATGGAGGCTTTACCATCAGTTTTTCCTTTTATTTGATATAAACCATCATGAACTCATTTGGTATTAATGGAAACCCCGTAGGTTCGCATCTGTCATTTAGCATTAACTGATGTATCATGGTTTAATCGTGTTACTCCCCATCCAATAGCTGGGAAACTCTTGGAAAGTTCTCAAAAGGATTGGTTTATTTTCTTTGGCTTCATGGTCGCAGCCCATATTTGTCATGCACAGATGTACTGAGTGACGAAAGGATTCCAGGTGCTTAGCCATCCGAAGAGGACAGCTTAATCACACAGCAGCACAGTGGCCTGCTCGTGTTTGAGAAGCTGAGAAAATCTGTACCAAAAGTTTTCTTCAAGGTGTGAGGGTCTGTACAATTCCTGTTGTGACTGTAGAGGAGGATAGATCCTCAGCCCCTCTCAAGATTTAGCATTCTCTCTCTCTAGGCAGTGGTTTTTCAGACTTGCCACCTCCTAAAAAGCTACATTTACAGCATTCCTCTAGCACAAGCTGGGAACCATTGGGGGCAAATTACAGTTCAAATATCTGACAGAGCTTCTGACAGCAACAGCTCTTGTGAGCCTCAGGATGGTTCTTAAAGTCAATTCAATAGTTAGATGATATTTCATTAAAATAAAAAAAAAAAAGAGATATCTGCAAATATTTGAATAGGAAACAGTTAGTATTGTGTGCATTGTACCATCACACTGATGACACTCATTGTTTAATCTGTCATAATTACCATTGTAAAGTATGTTTTTTCAGAGGTTTACATTACAGCTGGTTTGTTGACTGCACATTTTCAGCCTCGAAGCTCTTTCTCTTTTTCATTTTAAAATCAAATTAAAATCAATTTGACTGCTTTGGGAGCTCTCCTTTAGAGAGAGCAGAACAAAAAAAGCCAGGGATGTTGTTATGCAGAGCTGGACCAGGTCCTCCTCACCGGCTGTGCATGAGGCTAAGTGATACCCAAGTGCCTGTGCCTGGTAGGAATGGGCCAGAAATATAACAAGGGCAAGTGTAGGGTGTT
>NW_010341085.1:0-318 GCF_000700745.2 Antrostomus carolinensis
GGGTCCCGCAGCAACAGGTCCCTTTGATGGTTGTGGGTCCAGGGAGGGACGCTGGGGGCCTGCCAGGTTCCCATCCCCATGACATGTCCGTTGCCTTTCCCATCCCAGCTGATGACCTTGAGCTGATCTGCTGCACAGAGAACCCCAGTCTGGGGGGCAGTTGGTGGTGGGACCACATCCATCCCTGGCAGGGACGGCTGTGCCTGACAGTGTCCCGTGGGACCACCTGCACAAGGGACATCAGGCTGGAGAGGCATGAGGGACACTGCAAAGTCCTTGTCCTTCCAGGACATGGATGTCCCTCCAGGACAAGGTGGG
>NW_010341085.1:351-714 GCF_000700745.2 Antrostomus carolinensis
GGGACTGGACGGACAAGGGCCAAATGCAAACACCCGGCAGCATCTGCTGCAGCCGAGCACTGTGTCCTGGGTGGCAGAGCCCAGGCCAAGGAGGCAGGCGGGGTGCAGGGGAAGTCGCTGCTGCCTGGTTTGGGTGCCTTTGCAGGTGTGCAGTGTGCCATTGCCCAGCAAACCTCCCCTCCCAGCCCTCCCTGGCATGATCCTGCCAGCCCCGCACCCAGCCCTGCCCAAGGAAGCCTGGGGAAGCCGTGGGCTGGAGCGGGAGCTGCACTGATAAGGAGCAGCCTCATGCTCCCCCTTAGCCTCTCGCCTTTCCCTCACTGACCTCGGATGTGGCCAGGGCAGGAAGCACCCGGTGGAAGC
>NW_010341085.1:809-1105 GCF_000700745.2 Antrostomus carolinensis
CTGCCAGCGCCACACAGCCTCCAGCAGCCCATTTCAGAGACAGCTCCGCTCCGCTGGGATTTTACTCCAGCACCAGTTGCCTTTACTCATGGCCAAACCCTTGCTCCCATGGGATCTCTTGGGAGATGGTTTTTCCAGATCCAGTAACCCCAAACCCAAGCATGCGGAGTTGGCAGGGACAGGTACTGGGCTCAGGGTCTCTCCGCTGCAGGAGCTGCTGTCCCCACACGCATCCTCTTGTGGTGGCTGCCCATGATGAGGGGGAGACAGTGAGTGAGGAGCCCCCAGCCCCCATG
>NW_010341086.1:0-1085 GCF_000700745.2 Antrostomus carolinensis
CCCGCGCGCTGATTGGCCAAAGAAACCGGAACCAAAGAGACGGGCGGGGGGAAAAGAGCGACACCTGGCGGCGGGGGGGAGCGCACCGGTGTGGAGAGAGAGGAAACCAGTAGGGACCAGTAGGGACCAGTAGGGACCAGTATGGACCAGTTTGCACCAGCAGATGCCAGTAGGTCACCAGTAGAGACCAGTATACACCAGTTGGGCACCAGTATGGAGAAGTAGGACACCAATGGGCACCAGTAACACACCAGTAGGCACCAGTATGGACCAGTAAGGACCAGTTTGCACCAGGAGATGCCAGTAGGACACCAGTAAGGAACCATTATGAACCAGTATGCCCCAGTATACACCAGTAGGGCACCAGTATGGACCAGTATGCACCAGTTTGCACCAGTAGGACACCAGTGTGAACCAGCAAGGACCAGTTTGCACCAGAGTACACCAGTAGCAAACCAGTATGGACCAGTTTGCACCAGTAGGACACCAGCTGGGCACCAGTATACACCAGTTTGAACCAGTATGTGCCAACAGGCGCCAGTATGGGGGAGCAGGACACCAGTAGAGCACCAGTACACACCAGTATGACACCAGTAGGGACCAGTAAGAGACCAGTTTGCACCAGTAGGGAACCATTATGCCCCAGTATACACCAGTAAGACACCAGTAGGGACCAGTAAGAGACCAGTTTGCACCAGTAGGGAACCATTATGCCCCAGTATACACCAGTAAGACACCAGTAGGGACCAGTAAGAGACCAGTTTGCACCAGTAGGGAACCATTATGCCCCAGTATACACCAGTAAGACACCAGTAGGGACCAGTAAGAGACTGGTTTGCACCAGTATGACACCAGTATGATACCAGTATGCTCCAGTATACACCAGTAAGACACCAGTAGGCACCAGTATGCACCAATAGGGCACCAGTAGGGACCAGTAAGAGACCAGTAGGGCACCAGGAGGGAACCATTATGCACCAGTATGCCCCAGTATACACCAGTAGGACACCAGTAGGGACCAGTAAGAGACTGGTTTGCACCAGTAGGACACCAGTATGCACCAGTATGCCCCAGTATACACCAGT
>NW_010341087.1:0-1688 GCF_000700745.2 Antrostomus carolinensis
CCCCCTTCCCTCCACCTATCGACTGCACCACCCAGCTCAGTGTCATCACATTTCTCAGGGTAATTCAATTTTTTTCCCAGAACTTTTGGAAATAAATATGTTTGTTCCCAGTGCACATCACCCTGCAGCAGCTGATGGCCTCTCACCAACCCAACGCCCACCTCCCGCACGCAGCTGCACCCACCCAACCCCATGCTGCCTTTTTCATGAAGACCCTCTCCCGTTCCTCATTTCCCTGCTGTGCCAAGCGCCTGGTCGGCCCCTTGCTGAGTCCCTCCCCTCTCCCTGGAGCCCTTTTGATCATCCAGCCCCATACTACTTCTCAGCCCTGTGGCACTGGGAATAGTCCAGGAGAACCACAGCCACCCTCATGTCCAAGGTCTTGAATGGTCACTAACTGGGTGACCATGACTTGGTTCTGGCTCTCTCCTCCTACACCTTTTATCTCCTGGGGACCCCCATCTTAAATATCCCATTGATGACATCGTTTGGGACAGACACAGGTGCCATGAGTTCTACCCTTTCCTTTTCTATCTGTGTCGCTGCAGTGATGGCTTTTCCCACCCAAAAGCCATCTCTGCTCCACTGGACCACCCAGGACCATCCCTGGTGCTCAGGCTCTCTGCAAGGCTCTTCATGGACCCCTCCTCAGCTTTCAACACCCAAAGCTTCCATCCTTTGACTGCCCCTTTTAACTGCCTCCCTCGGGTTCGTGCAGCTGGCATTTTTTTTTAAATTCAACAGAATTGGGAGGAGAAGATATTTTCTCTGTCCCACGCCCCCAGCATCATGACCATGAGTCCCCCCCAGGCTTGTGCAGACCCTCCCTCCTGCAGCAGCATCTCAAACCACCTCCACGTGCTGCTTGCGTTCTCCTACCCCACTGCTCCTACCAACCCATCCCTCTCCAGACGGAGCCATCGCACCCATCGCCAGCAGAGAACTCTGCTAAGGGTGCTGAGCACCCCGTTCACCCAACACCCAGCATCTCTGTGTCCCACGCTTGGTGTCTCAGCCCATACCCAGACTTCCATCTCAGCACATGAACTGCACTTAAACCTGCAATTCAAGGACCTGAGGGTTTTAAATCGCCGGAGGTGCCGTCAGCGGCTGAGCGCCTCATCAGAATTAATAACGCCGCTGTCTGGTAATTCAATGGCTGTGGATCAGCCGAGCGCGGCGGCTGCGCTGGAGAAAGCTCCAGGGAAAGCTCCAGGGTTGATTCGGGCTGGATTTCAGAGCCCCAGGCCTGACTGACTCCTGCACTTCCTCCCTCTTCATCGCTGGGCTGCTGAGCCCTGGCACGGGGGCTCCAGTGTCCCTCCCTCCGCGCTCCCTTGGCCCTGGGGGTACCCCCGGAGCGCTGCCGGCAGCGGGGAGAGCCGGCACCCTGGCTGGGCACTTACTTTCTGAACTGCTCCAGGAAGCGATCCCGGTGGCCCTGCAGCGTGTCCGCTGGCAGACCTGGAAGGAGCAGCAAGGAGAAACATCACTGGGCGTCTCCATGATGAGGAGCACAGATGAGGGGACAACCCATCAGCACGGCCACATGGGGACGGGTCTTTCCCAGAGATGGCCACCCTTCTCCCGGGGTCTGAATGCTCCAGGCTCAGCGTCCCACTGCAGGAGGGGATCACATTGCCCCCCCAGACACCCCCAGTGCGGGGAAAGGCAGCGAGCTGGCGTTC
>NW_010341087.1:1723-8533 GCF_000700745.2 Antrostomus carolinensis
GCCAGTGCCTGCCCAAAGCCAGGGGAGCTCCTGGTGGGCACCGTCTCCGTGGCTGAGGGGCATTGGGCAGGGCAGGCTCCTGGGGCAGCTTGGTCCGCCAGCGCTTGCACCTCCTTGTCCCTTGGCCTGGTGACTCCTTTCACCCCCAAAAAAAGTCTGGGAAGGAGATGGGGGGGCAAATGGCTCAGCCTGAGCAGGGTGGTGACCCCCAGTGTCCCCCAGGGGAGCTCCTGGTGGGCACCGTCTCCGTGGCTGAGGGGCATTGGGCAGGGCAGGCTCCTGGGGCAGCTTGGTCCGCCAGCGCTTGCACCTCCTTGTCCCTTGGCCTGGTGACTCCTTTCACCCCCAAAAAAAGTCTGGGAAGGAGATGGGGGGGCAAATGGCTCAGCCTGAGCAGGGTGGTGACCCCCAGTGTCCCTCTCCATGTCCCCCCCTGCCCGAGGCGGTGGCACTGGGAACACTCACAAGAGTGGAGCTTGAAGAGCAGCTTGACAGTGTAGTCGTAGAGGTGGCTGCAGTCCAGGATCACTTGGATGAGCGGGGCCAGGCGGCACTGCCCCGCCGCTGTCACCGACACCGAGCGCGACATGTCCAGGGAGCTGAACACTGCAGGGAAGGAACACGGGATCAGGTGCTGGCAGCACTGGTGGGTGCCATGACGTGTCAACCCCGTCCACAAATGTCACCCAGAACAAGAGACCTTCACCAGGAGAAAGATACCTGCTGGCCCTTGGGGACCCAAGGTTTAGGTTGGCCATGAGGAAAAGGTTCTTGAGGCAGAGGGTGGTGGAGCACTGGAACAGGCTCCCCAGGGAGGTGCTGATGGCACCAAGCCTGACAAGATTCCAGCAGCATTTGGCCAAGGCCCTCAGGGACATGGTGTGAATGTTGGGATTGTCCTGTGCAGGGACAGGAGCTGGACTCAATGATCCTTGTGGGTCCCTCCCAGCTCACAACATTCTGTGATCCTATGATCTATGACCCAGCCCACTGCCCCGCTGCCATCTGCAAGCTCAGCAGGAGGAGAAATTCCCACCTGGGACATCCACACAGGCCTGGGAACACCAACCTGGCACCGTGGGCTGGAGGTGCCCTGCCCTGAGCCCCAGCTGGGTCCCCAGGCAGAGCTCCTGGCCCCCCGAGGACACGCAGCCCCTGTGCTCTGCCCGTCACTGCTGTCCCCCTGGAGCTCAGCTGTGCCGTGTGTGCCGGCGGGGAGATGCTCCAAACCCAGCCAGCAGCAGCTGGCAGCACCTCACACCCACAATCCTCTGTCCACATCACATCAAATTGCATCTTGTCCTGGGGTTGTACCCCAAAACATCAGGGCACGAAGGTATTTCTGCCAGGGCTGGGGCCAGCCTGGGGCAGGGGGTGCCAGGCTGCTGGAGGTGTACCCAGTGACCATCTTGTGGCTCTCCCACAAGTGGTGGGACATTCGCCCTCAAAGTGTGCTGGTGCAGCAGGCAGGCTGGCAGGATGGCTGGAGAACACGGCAGCTTCATCTCCCTCCATCCAGCAACTCCCCTCCCATGGGCAGAGCAGCAAGAGCCCCTGGGAGCTTTCCAGGGACAGGGCTGCGCCGCACGGGTGACCCCAAAGCGCTGTCACCATCCCACTGTGCCAGGGTGCAGCCACGAGACAAGGGTGCTGCTCCAGTTCCATCCTGTCCCACCAGCACTCCCAGCCTGGTGAACGCAGCAGTGAAGGTTTGCTCCAGAATTGCTTTAATTTACCCCAAAACCTGATCCTGCTCGAGCGTGGAGAGGTTCAGGACAGTCCTGAGGACTGACTGGTTTGTTTCTACCCCTCGACCTGCTCACGCAGGAGGAAGGCAGGGTCAGGGTGCTCCCACGCCTCCCCCAGCTCCAGCACCACCCCAAAGGCCCATGGAAGCTTTTGTTCACTGCTAATAAAAACCAAAGCCTGTCACAAACCCACAAGCAAGACATGAAGAAGTTCAGCCCAGGGAGGCTGCTGGAGCAAGAGACCCGAAGTCATAGAGTCAATCATAGAATCCCAGACTGGTTTGGGTTGGAAGGGACCTTAAAGCTCATCCAGTTCCAACCCCCCTGCCAGCAGCAGGGACACCTTCCACTAGACCAGGTTGCTCAAAGCCTCATCCAACCTGGCCAAGAACACTTCCAGGGAGGAGCAGCCACAGCTTCTCTGGCCAACCTGGGACACTGTCTCACCACCCTCACACCAAAGAATTTCTTCCTCACATCTCATCTCCATCTCCCCTCTGACACTTTCAAGCCATCACCCCTTGTTCTGTCACTCCCTGCCCTTGGCCAAAGTCCCTCCCCAGCCTTCCTGGAGCCCCTTCAGGTACTGGGAGGCCACTATAAGATCTCCCCAGAGCCTTCTCTTCTCCAGGCTGAACAGCCCCAACTCTCTCAGCCTGTCCTCACAGCAGAGCTGCTCCAGCCCTCGCATCATCAGGGTGGTGGAAGTGATTCCTGTGGCACAGAGCCAGGTGGAGGGATGTGGTCAGCCCCATGGCACTGTCCATGAGGCAGCACAGCACCCAGGGACATCAGCTGATAATAACTTGGGTGAAGTGCCCAGAAAAGAGATGAGCTGCCACGGCCTCAGACAGCACCCTTCCCAGAGCCTCCCCCCAACAGAGCGCAGCCCCTGTGGACCCTCCACCCCAACCTCTGGCAGGACAGCGCAGGGGCTCACCTGTCTGGAAGAGGTTCAGCTCACACTCCAGGTAGTCAAACATCTCCACCGTCAGCTGAAAACTAAGAAAAAGGGATGAGGATGGTTGTGGCTCACCTGTCTGGAAGAGGTTCAGCTCACACTCCAGGTAGTCAAACATCTCCACCGTCAGCTGAAAACTAAGAAAAAGGGATGAGGAGGGTTGTGGAGTGTCCCCACGGCCACCATGGGCCTCCACCCGTGCCAGGTGCCATCCCAGAGGGACGAGCGGGTGCTCTGGTGTGGATGCACCAGCCTGGCCTGGGGGCTCTGCCCGCTCCCAGCACCCAGGGCAGGGCTGGGGGAAGGTGTGAGGTCTCGTCCCCGTGCCAGCCTGCCTGCACCCGTCCCCCTCCCTCGCCTCCTGCCTCACACTCACAAATTATTGACGTCGTTCTCCCCCGCCTCGTCAAGCTGCCGGTCGGACATCTGGAGATTGCCAGGGAAGCGGGGATTCTGTGTGGGGAAACAGGAGGTGGGAAAGGGTTTTGGAGGATCTTCTGCTCTGGCCACAGCTCTGGCAGCACCAGGGTGGCTTATCCAGCTGATGGCATCGGTGCAAGAGACCGGGATGCAACTTTGTGCCAAGGGAGTGATGTGGAGGGGATCATGAGGTATGCTGAGCTCCAGGTGACCACAGCATCCCCAATCCATGGTGCCCATATTCTCCCCTGAAACCTGCTGAGCAGGGAGGAGATGGGGCCACCAGCTTGTGCACAACATCACCGAGAGCTGGAGGCATCTCCAGTAGCTGCTTGGGGGAGCAAAGCCTCTTCATGCTGCCCAGGCGTTTTGGGGAGGGTCACATCACAGCTCCCAACCAAGTCAGGGTGATGAGTACAGCCTGGCTTTAGAAAACATCTCTGAAGGAAACACCGTGGGCACCAAACGCAGCCGGTTACCGTAAGGACAAGGGTGCTCCAAGTCAGGCAGGGATGCGCTTGTGTACAAGCCCACCATGACCTCCCACCCTGCTCCTGGCAGCACGCTGGCATTTAACACCACAACATTATTCTACAAGAAAACATCTGCCTAAATAACAAGCTCCACTGATGTGAGTGTGGCCTCCCGAGGTGTGACACAGGCTGGAAACAAGCTCCTGATGATGGGAAAAAAAACCCCATCTGGGATGGTTCTCTGGGATTCCCCCGGGATGCTCCCGTGCCCAGCAGCCCCCATGGCCCAAAAACCCAAAGGGGAGAGAGAAAAATGTGATTTTGGTGACTGGCACTGATTATTTCAAGCTGGGGACAGCACTGGGTGGGACAGGATGGGACACTGAGCTGGCTCTGGCCAGGACTGATCCCGCAGCATCCCGTGCACAGTGATGCTGTCCTCATCACTACCAAGACACTGGAACAGGTTGCCCAAGGAAGTTGTGGCTGCTCCTCCCTGGAAGTGTTCTCGGCCAGGCTGGATGAGGCTTTGAGCAACCTGGTCTAGTGGAAGGTGTCCCTGCTGCTGGCAGGGGGGTTGGGACTGGAGGAGCTTTAAGGTCCCTTCCAACCCAAACCATTCTATGATTCTATTCTATGATTCTAAGTGGGGCAGGCGATGGAGGGCAGAAGCCCTGGGAGCATCAATGCTGCTGGGGACCCAGAGGTTTCTTCTGTGCTACCTCTTCCCGATTTCCCTGCTAAGGTGAGATTTACGGTCTGCAATGAACTGCGTGCTCATCAAGAAACCTTCAACCTGGGACTCTGTTGACGTTCTGCTGAGAAGAACTGAGCTGTGTGTGCTCAGCAGTGCCCAGATCAACTTAATCATTATTTCCCCATCATTCTTGAACTTCCAGGCTGACTCGTTGCTCTCACTCCACTTTTCCTGCCCGTGTACAAACCTTATTTCAGAAACCACTAGAGCGCCTTACACCCAAACTTCAGTCCCAAGAAAGGGAAGGTTCCACACACACCTACTGAATTTCTCCTTTGCTGACCACGGCAAATAACGCTCCGGGCTCACACGCTGGTTGGAGCAGGTGCTCCTCCTCCTCCACATCCCACCAGGGACACCTCACCAGCCCAAATCCCCGTCATCCCTTGCGATGCAGAAAAGCCAGGCTCTGCCGCGGGGTTTTCGGGGGGATTGACCCCTCGGCGCTGCCCCCTGCCCGGCCCCGCTGCCTGGCACTGCTTTAGCCCTTGCAGATCTTCCCAGGGCAGCGCTGCGGATGGGCAGGAGCTGCTCCTACGTTGTGGCACAGCACGGTGTGGTGTGGCACGGCCCCCACAAACCCTCCCCACTCCAGAATCCCACGGCCTCTACCACCTCTGCCCATCTAGGATACCTGGGAAGGGACATCCACCCCAAAGCTGGGGGGGTCTTTTACTACTTCTTGTAGCCCCCAACTCCCAGCCCATCCCAGGTGTCTCCAAAGAGCCCTGATTCACCATGAAACCATCCATTCCTGAGGTGTTGGTCCTTGGGTCAATTTTTGTCCAGGCTACGGATGGATCCTGGTAGCTTGGGTTATGTTTCATAGAGGCAGCAAGGATGGTCATGAGAGAGGAGAGGACCCTTGGGGGTGACAGCACCAGGATGGCTCTGCCAGTCCCTGTCCTGCACCGCAATGTTGCCACCACTTTCACCCCAGTGCCCCATCACCCACCCCTTGCTGTGGCCATGGGGACAGGGATGGGACGATGCTCACCTTGGTGTGAAACTCCATCTTGGTTCTCAGCAGTTTGAGGTAGATGCTGCAGAGCTGTCCATAGCCCTCGCTCAGGTGGCCCTGGGGACATCAAGAAGCTGTTGGGACCTGGGGCAGGCTGTGAAAAAGCCTTCTCCCCTCGCAGAATGAGTGACCCTCCCTTATCTCCCCTAAAACCAGCCACAACCCTCCTCGCTGACACATGGGCTGCAGGCTGGCTTGCAGCAAATGTGCCAAAAGGATTTGGTCAAGACCTTCTCATCACCTTCTCTGCAGATTTCAGTGATGGGTTTGACCACCAGAGCTGAGTTTTACCACAGAAGATGAAGAAGGCGTTTGATTTTGGTGGAAGGGGATATTGACCACAACCAGCAAACCCAGCCCGAGGAGATCACAGCAGCCACAGTGGAGGATGTGCTCAGACCCTTGGAGCCTGGCTCCTCCTGGCCAAGCCCACCATCCAAAACAACACCAGTCCCTAGCCCGGCTGCAGCACTGGGTGCTGCCACGGGACCCCCGGGGAGTCCCCACCGCGGCGGCTGGCAGGGTTGGCTGCTTACCCACATCCTGCTCATGTCGCTCAGCTCGTTCTTGTATCTCACAGAGTCTTTCAGGACCTGGAGGAATGACGATGAAAATAAGTGGGCAGCGGGCACAGCACCAGGGCAAGGTGTGCCACACCTGGAGCCAGCAACTGAGGAATGGAACGGGAGGTCTCGATGCCTTCCCGACTCTGCAGCCTGCCGGTGCTGTGACTGCCGTGAGCCCCAGGGTGCCTCAGTTTCCCCATTCGCACACAGGGCAGGAGGATCCTTGCTGATGGCTCCTGCACCAGGGGGTTTCCTCTGGCACCGGTGCTGCAGTTGGCACCAGGGATTGTAGCACATGGGGGGTGCAGGCAGAGCAGTGGTGGGAAAGGCTGTGGCAAAGCAAGTGGAGAGGAGTCCCTGTGCCAGTCCCCACCTAGGAGGGCACCAACCCTGGCAGGAAGATGTGGCAGGGGAGGGTGAGGTTGGCCATGAGGAGAAGGTTCTTGAGGCAGAGGGTGGTGGAAAAAGAGGGTGGTGGAGCACTGGAACAGGCTCCCCAGGGAGGTGCTCATGGCTCCAAGCCTGACAAGATTCCAGCAGCATTTGGCCAAGGCCCTCAGGGACATGGTGTGAATGTTGGGATTGTCCTGTGCAGGGACAGGAGTTGGACTCCATGATCCTTGTGGGTCCCTCCCAGTTCACAATATTCGACGACTCTATGACCCACCAGCATCTCCCACCACCCTGTGCAGCCCCGTGGGGGAAAGGATTTGGCCCCTGGGCAGCTGCTTGTGGCACTCACGTTGGAGTGACCGTCCCGGAGGAGTTTGTGGAAGACATGGCAGAACTTCCAGCAGAGCACGGCATTGCCTGACAGTGGCAGCCGGTTCACCACTGACCAGAAGGTCTGTGCCCCCTTCTCAT
>NW_010341088.1:0-202 GCF_000700745.2 Antrostomus carolinensis
TGGCCACGGGGTGCTGGCCCAGCCCTGCCCACACTCACGCGTGCAGCCGCTCTTGCTGTCGGTGACGATGCCGCGGAAGTTCCAGAAGCCGGGCTCGCAGCGGTCACACTTCAGACCCCCCACGCCTGGCTTGCAGGAGCACTGTCCTGTTGTGGGGTCACAGGCTCCTCCATAAGAGCCATACGGGTTGCACTGGCAGGGG
>NW_010341089.1:0-209 GCF_000700745.2 Antrostomus carolinensis
CACGGGGTGACAGGGGTGACACGGGGTGACACAGAGGGTGGGGACATGAGGGGACATGAGGGGACATGGGGTGGTGACACAAGGGGACATGGGGTGACATGGGGGGACGGGTGACACAGAGGGTGGTGACATGAGGGGACATGGGGTGACACGGGGGGACATGGGGGGACACGGAGAATGACACCGAGTGTGACAGAGGGTGACATGGG